>NW_027455696.1:287500-517564 GCF_040206685.1 Ascaphus truei
GTGCTGTTTCATGCTCTATCTCCCTCCCTCCCACTGTCTCAGGTGCAGAAAGTTTTCAAGGGAGAGAGGAAAGGAAGAGGAAAATGGAAGCTGAGGAGAGCTGGTCCTGTCCCTCTTGTTGGTAAAGAGGGGGCATCCAGAAAGAGGTAAGGAGATAGTTTTATTTTAATTCAAGAAGGAGTGCCTGGTGGCGTAGCTGGTGTGCTCTGTCACACTACAGACCCCTCCCTGTGTGTGTGTGTGTGCGTGCGTGCGTGCGTGCGTGCGTGCGTGCGTCTGCAGGGGGTATCTGTCCCATCCATAGATATCAGGGGTACTGCAGCTGCTGCTGCTGTTCAAACTTTTGCTTTAGGCCCATTCCTTTGATGTTAATAAGCGTTTCTAGTACAATCTTTTTCGCTCTGTTCACCCACATCTTTACATTACCTCGTGTGTGTGTGTGTGTATGTGTATGTGTGTGTACGTGTGTATAGCATGTGTTTGAAACACTATACTGTATCTGCATAGAAAAAAAGCCTTCTTTTAGTAATGTACAGTTCAAATACTGTATGAACATGACCCCATCTCATCTCATCCCCCTGACTCTGGATACAAAACATTCATGTATTCGTTTGCAACTTTTCATACAATTTGCTTGCACCATTTCAGAGAAATTAAATATTTAAAATGGAAATAAATTGGTAACTGCAGTAACAAACAACACTGTACATGCTAATAGTACATCCATGTAAGCAGTACATACATGCTCAGGAGTTGTTTTTTTGGATCGGTATATACTTGTCATTATCCACTTCAACCATTTTAATTCCCCCCTTTTAAATTATTGTACTGGTTGATGTGTATGTATATATATATATATATATATATATATATATATATATATAGATATATATCTATATATATATATATATATATATATTTCAACCATTATCACCTACAGTACAGTAGCATACAGTGCTCCCACTGCAGCAAGGGATTCTGGGAAATGACATGCAATGTTTACTCGCTCATCCCACAACGTGGCGGTATCAAATATAGCGTTTTCCCAGTTATTATATCCCTGCAGGATGTAGGATAATCCCAGCCAAACCCACATACTTACTACATTCCCGTTATGTCACATGTATTATTTCCTGTGAAGGAAGCGCTATGTATATTCCCATTATGGTCACAAATTGGACGATACTGTATTTCCATTATGTCTCCTATTATTTTCCCATGATATCTCATAGAATACTGTCATCCAAAACCACATCATTATTGAATGATTGAAAATGATGCTCCGTTTTATGTCAAGATTGTCTTGACACTTAGACCCCCAAGATTTCAATAGCGCCTCACTTAAAAGATGACATTATTTTTGATTCAAATGAACTTTTATGGTGCAGAAGCCGCATGGTGCCTGTGCCTACAGTGTATGTATTTGTCAGTGTGTCTCTATCTGCATTTCTGTCTCTTGCTGGCCGCCAGCCTGTGTGATGATGTCAGCCTGTCTGTGATGTAAGAGAGACATTGTGATATCATCACATACTGTAGGCAGGATGGCAGGTGTAAAGCTTCTAAAAGAGAGAGGGAGGGAGAGAGGTAGAGGAGAGAGAGGGAGAAAGAGGGAGAGAGAGAGCAAGCAGCTCCTCCCTCCCATGCAAATGACTGGAGGCAGAGGAGTAGAGGGACAGAAGCCTGTGCTGCTTGTAATGGGACAGGATTTGGGGTGCTGTTTCATGCTCTATCTCCCTCCCTCCCACTGTCTCAGGTGCAGAAAGTTTTCAAGGGAGAGAGGAAAGGAAGAGGAAAATGGAAGCTGAGGAGAGCTGGTCCTGTCCCTCTTGTTGGTAAAGAGGGGGCATCCAGAAAGAGGTAAGGAGATAGTTTTATTTTAATTCAAGAAGGAGTGCCTGGTGGCGTAGCTGGTGTGCTCTGTCACACTACAGACCCCTCCCTGTGTGTGTGTGTGCGTGCGTGCGTGCGTGCGTGCGTGCGTGCGTGCGTCTGCAGGGGGTATCTGTCCCATCCATAGATATCAGGGGTACTGCAGCTGCTGCTGCTGTTCAAACTTTTGCTTTAGGCCCATTCCTTTGATGTTAATAAGCGTTTCTAGTACAATCTTTTTCGCTCTGTTCACCCACATCTTTACATTACCTCGTGTGTGTGTGTGTGTGTGTGTGTGTGTGTGTGTGTGTGTGTGTATGTGTATGTGTGTGTACGTGTGTATAGCATGTGTTTGAAACACTACAGTATACTGTATCTGCATAGAAAAAAAGCCTTCTTTTAGTAATGTACAGTTCAAATACTGTATGAACATGACCCCATCTCATCTCATCCCCCTGACTCTGGATACAAAACATTCATGTATTCGTTTGCAACTTTTCATACAATTTGCTTGCACCATTTCAGAGAAATTAAATATTTAAAATGGAAATAAATTGGTAACTGCAGTAACAAACAACACTGTACATGCTAATAGTACATCCATGTAAGCAGTACATACATGCTCAGGAGTTGTTTTTTTGGATCGGTATATACTTGTCATTATCCACTTCAACCATTTTAATTCCCCCCTTTTAAATTATTGTACTGGTTGATGTGTATGTATATATATATATATATATATATATATAGATATATATCTATATATATATATATATATATATATTTCAACCATTATCACCTACAGTACAGTAGCATACAGTGCTCCCACTGCAGCAAGGGATTCTGGGAAATGACATGCAATGTTTACTCGCTCATCCCACAACGTGGCGGTATCAAATATAGCGTTTTCCCAGTTATTATATCCCTGCAGGATGTAGGATAATCCCAGCCAAACCCACATACTTACTACATTCCCGTTATGTCACATGTATTATTTCCTGTGAAGGAAGCGCTATGTATATTCCCATTATGGTCACAAATTGGACGATACTGTATTTCCATTATGTCTCCTATTATTTTCCCATGATATCTCATAGAATACTGTCATCCAAAACCACATCATTATTGAATGATTGAAAATGATGCTCCGTTTTATGTCAAGATTGTCTTGACACTTAGACCCCCAAGATTTCAATAGCGCCTCACTTAAAAGATGACATTATTTTTGATTCAAATGAACTTTTATGGTGCAGAAGCCGCATGGTGCCTGTGCCTACAGTGTATGTATTTGTCAGTGTGTCTCTATCTGCATTTCTGTCTCTTGCTGGCCGCCAGCCTGTGTGATGATGTCAGCCTGTCTGTGATGTAAGAGAGACATTGTGATATCATCACATACTGTAGGCAGGATGGCAGGTGTAAAGCTTCTAAAAGAGAGAGGGAGGGAGAGAGGTAGAGGAGAGAGAGGGAGAAAGAGGGAGAGAGAGAGCAAGCAGCTCCTCCCTCCCATGCAAATGACTGGAGGCAGAGGAGTAGAGGGACAGAAGCCTGTGCTGCTTGTAATGGGACAGGATTTGGGGTGCTGTTTCATGCTCTATCTCCCTCCCTCCCACTGTCTCAGGTGCAGAAAGTTTTCAAGGGAGAGAGGAAAGGAAGAGGAAAATGGAAGCTGAGGAGAGCTGGTCCTGTCCCTCTTGTTGGTAAAGAGGGGGCATCCAGAAAGAGGTAAGGAGATAGTTTTATTTTAATTCAAGAAGGAGTGCCTGGTGGCGTAGCTGGTGTGCTCTGTCACACTACAGACCCCTCCCTGTGTGTGTGTGTGCGTGCGTGCGTGCGTGCGTCTGCAGGGGGTATCTGTCCCATCCATAGATATCAGGGGTACTGCAGCTGCTGCTGCTGTTCAAACTTTTGCTTTAGGCCCATTCCTTTGATGTTAATAAGCGTTTCTAGTACAATCTTTTTCGCTCTGTTCACCCACATCTTTACATTACCTCGTGTGTGTGTGTGTGTGTGTGTGTGTATGTGTATGTGTGTGTACGTGTGTATAGCATGTGTTTGAAACACTATACTGTATCTGCATAGAAAAAAAGCCTTCTTTTAGTAATGTACAGTTCAAATACTGTATAAACATGACCCCATCTCATCTCATCCCCCTGACTCTGGATACAAAACATTCATGTATTCGTTTGCAACTTTTCATACAATTTGCTTGCACCATTTCAGAGAAATTAAATATTTAAAATGGAAATAAATTGGTAACTGCAGTAACAAACAACACTGTACATGCTAATAGTACATCCATGTAAGCAGTACATACATGCTCAGGAGTTGTTTTTTTGGATCGGTATATACTTGTCATTATCCACTTCAACCATTTTAATTCCCCCCTTTTAAATTATTGTACTGGTTGATGTGTATGTATATATATATATATATATATATATATATATATATATATATATATATATATAGATATATATCTATATATATATATATATATATATTTCAACCATTATCACCTACAGTACAGTAGCATACAGTGCTCCCACTGCAGCAAGGGATTCTGGGAAATGACATGCAATGTTTACTCGCTCATCCCACAACGTGGCGGTATCAAATATAGCGTTTTCCCAGTTATTATATCCCTGCAGGATGTAGGATAATCCCAGCCAAACCCACATACTTACTACATTCCCGTTATGTCACATGTATTATTTCCTGTGAAGGAAGCGCTATGTATATTCCCATTATGGTCACAAATTGGACGATACTGTATTTCCATTATGTCTCCTATTATTTTCCCATGATATCTCATAGAATACTGTCATCCAAAACCACATCATTATTGAATGATTGAAAATGATGCTCCGTTTTATGTCAAGATTGTCTTGACACTTAGACCCCCAAGATTTCAATAGCGCCTCACTTAAAAGATGACATTATTTTTGATTCAAATGAACTTTTATGGTGCAGAAGCCGCATGGTGCCTGTGCCTACAGTGTATGTATTTGTCAGTGTGTCTCTATCTGCATTTCTGTCTCTTGCTGGCCGCCAGCCTGTGTGATGATGTCAGCCTGTCTGTGATGTAAGAGAGACATTGTGATATCATCACATACTGTAGGCAGGATGGCAGGTGTAAAGCTTCTAAAAGAGAGAGGGAGGGAGAGAGGTAGAGGAGAGAGAGGGAGAAAGAGGGAGAGAGAGAGCAAGCAGCTCCTCCCTCCCATGCAAATGACTGGAGGCAGAGGAGTAGAGGGACAGAAGCCTGTGCTGCTTGTAATGGGACAGGATTTGGGGTGCTGTTTCATGCTCTATCTCCCTCCCTCCCACTGTCTCAGGTGCAGAAAGTTTTCAAGGGAGAGAGGAAAGGAAGAGGAAAATGGAAGCTGAGGAGAGCTGGTCCTGTCCCTCTTGTTGGTAAAGAGGGGGCATCCAGAAAGAGGTAAGGAGATAGTTTTATTTTAATTCAAGAAGGAGTGCCTGGTGGCGTAGCTGGTGTGCTCTGTCACACTACAGACCCCTCCCTGTGTGTGTGTGTGTGCGTGCGTGCGTGCGTGCGTGCGTGCGTGCGTGCGTGCGTGCGTCTGCAGGGGGTATCTGTCCCATCCATAGATATCAGGGGTACTGCAGCTGCTGCTGCTGTTCAAACTTTTGCTTTAGGCCCATTCCTTTGATGTTAATAAGCGTTTCTAGTACAATCTTTTTCGCTCTGTTCACCCACATCTTTACATTACCTCGTGTGTGTGTGTGTGTGTGTGTGTGTGTGTGTGTGTGTATGTGTATGTGTGTGTACGTGTGTATAGCATGTGTTTGAAACACTATACTGTATCTGCATAGAAAAAAAGCCTTCTTTTAGTAATGTACAGTTCAAATACTGTATGAACATGACCCCATCTCATCTCATCCCCCTGACTCTGGATACAAAACATTCATGTATTCGTTTGCAACTTTTCATACAATTTGCTTGCACCATTTCAGAGAAATTAAATATTTAAAATGGAAATAAATTGGTAACTGCAGTAACAAACAACACTGTACATGCTAATAGTACATCCATGTAAGCAGTACATACATGCTCAGGAGTTGTTTTTTTGGATCGGTATATACTTGTCATTATCCACTTCAACCATTTTAATTCCCCCCTTTTAAATTATTGTACTGGTTGATGTGTATGTATATATATATATATATATATATATAGATATATATCTATATATATATATATATATATATATATTCAACCATTATCACCTACAGTACAGTAGCATACAGTGCTCCCACTGCAGCAAGGGATTCTGGGAAATGACATGCAATGTTTACTCGCTCATCCCACAACGTGGCGGTATCAAATATAGCGTTTTCCCAGTTATTATATCCCTGCAGGATGTAGGATAATCCCAGCCAAACCCACATACTTACTACATTCCCGTTATGTCACATGTATTATTTCCTGTGAAGGAAGCGCTATGTATATTCCCATTATGGTCACAAATTGGACGATACTGTATTTCCATTATGTCTCCTATTATTTTCCCATGATATCTCATAGAATACTGTCATCCAAAACCACATCATTATTGAATGATTGAAAATGATGCTCCGTTTTATGTCAAGATTGTCTTGACACTTAGACCCCCAAGATTTCAATAGCGCCTCACTTAAAAGATGACATTATTTTTGATTCAAATGAACTTTTATGGTGCAGAAGCCGCATGGTGCCTGTGCCTACAGTGTATGTATTTGTCAGTGTGTCTCTATCTGCATTTCTGTCTCTTGCTGGCCGCCAGCCTGTGTGATGATGTCAGCCTGTCTGTGATGTAAGAGAGACATTGTGATATCATCACATACTGTAGGCAGGATGGCAGGTGTAAAGCTTCTAAAAGAGAGAGGGAGGGAGAGAGGTAGAGGAGAGAGAGGGAGAAAGAGGGAGAGAGAGAGCAAGCAGCTCCTCCCTCCCATGCAAATGACTGGAGGCAGAGGAGTAGAGGGACAGAAGCCTGTGCTGCTTGTAATGGGACAGGATTTGGGGTGCTGTTTCATGCTCTATCTCCCTCCCTCCCACTGTCTCAGGTGCAGAAAGTTTTCAAGGGAGAGAGGAAAGGAAGAGGAAAATGGAAGCTGAGGAGAGCTGGTCCTGTCCCTCTTGTTGGTAAAGAGGGGGCATCCAGAAAGAGGTAAGGAGATAGTTTTATTTTAATTCAAGAAGGAGTGCCTGGTGGCGTAGCTGGTGTGCTCTGTCACACTACAGACCCCTCCCTGTGTGCGTGCGTGCGTGCGTGCGTGCGTGCGTGCGTGCGTGCGTCTGCAGGGGGTATCTGTCCCATCCATAGATATCAGGGGTACTGCAGCTGCTGCTGCTGTTCAAACTTTTGCTTTAGGCCCATTCCTTTGATGTTAATAAGCGTTTCTAGTACAATCTTTTTCGCTCTGTTCACCCACATCTTTACATTACCTCGTGTGTGTGTGTGTGTGTGTGTGTGTGTGTATGTGTATGTGTGTGTACGTGTGTATAGCATGTGTTTGAAACACTATACTGTATCTGCATAGAAAAAAAGCCTTCTTTTAGTAATGTACAGTTCAAATACTGTATGAACATGACCCCATCTCATCTCATCCCCCTGACTCTGGATACAAAACATTCATGTATTCGTTTGCAACTTTTCATACAATTTGCTTGCACCATTTCAGAGAAATTAAATATTTAAAATGGAAATAAATTGGTAACTGCAGTAACAAACAACACTGTACATGCTAATAGTACATCCATGTAAGCAGTACATACATGCTCAGGAGTTGTTTTTTTGGATCGGTATATACTTGTCATTATCCACTTCAACCATTTTAATTCCCCCCTTTTAAATTATTGTACTGGTTGATGTGTATGTATATATATATATATATATATATATATATATATATATATATATATATATATATATAGATATATATCTATATATATATATATATATATATTTCAACCATTATCACCTACAGTACAGTAGCATACAGTGCTCCCACTGCAGCAAGGGATTCTGGGAAATGACATGCAATGTTTACTCGCTCATCCCACAACGTGGCGGTATCAAATATAGCGTTTTCCCAGTTATTATATCCCTGCAGGATGTAGGATAATCCCAGCCAAACCCACATACTTACTACATTCCCGTTATGTCACATGTATTATTTCCTGTGAAGGAAGCGCTATGTATATTCCCATTATGGTCACAAATTGGACGATACTGTATTTCCATTATGTCTCCTATTATTTTCCCATGATATCTCATAGAATACTGTCATCCAAAACCACATCATTATTGAATGATTGAAAATGATGCTCCGTTTTATGTCAAGATTGTCTTGACACTTAGACCCCCAAGATTTCAATAGCGCCTCACTTAAAAGATGACATTATTTTTGATTCAAATGAACTTTTATGGTGCAGAAGCCGCATGGTGCCTGTGCCTACAGTGTATGTATTTGTCAGTGTGTCTCTATCTGCATTTCTGTCTCTTGCTGGCCGCCAGCCTGTGTGATGATGTCAGCCTGTCTGTGATGTAAGAGAGACATTGTGATATCATCACATACTGTAGGCAGGATGGCAGGTGTAAAGCTTCTAAAAGAGAGAGGGAGGGAGAGAGGTAGAGGAGAGAGAGGGAGAAAGAGGGAGAGAGAAAGCAAGCAGCTCCTCCCTCCCATGCAAATGACTGGAGGCAGAGGAGTAGAGGGACAGAAGCCTGTGCTGCTTGTAATGGGACAGGATTTGGGGTGCTGTTTCATGCTCTATCTCCCTCCCTCCCACTGTCTCAGGTGCAGAAAGTTTTCAAGGGAGAGAGGAAAGGAAGAGGAAAATGGAAGCTGAGGAGAGCTGGTCCTGTCCCTCTTGTTGGTAAAGAGGGGGCATCCAGAAAGAGGTAAGGAGATAGTTTTATTTTAATTCAAGAAGGAGTGCCTGGTGGCGTAGCTGGTGTGCTCTGTCACACTACAGACCCCTCCCTGTGTGTGTGTGTGCGTGCGTGCGTGCGTGCGTGCGTGCGTGCGTGCGTGCGTGCGTGCGTCTGCAGGGGGTATCTGTCCCATCCATAGATATCAGGGGTACTGCAGCTGCTGCTGCTGTTCAAACTTTTGCTTTAGGCCCATTCCTTTGATGTTAATAAGCGTTTCTAGTACAATCTTTTTCGCTCTGTTCACCCACATCTTTACATTACCTCGTGTGTGTGTGTGTGTGTGTGTGTGTGTGTGTGTGTATGTGTATGTGTGTGTACGTGTGTATAGCATGTGTTTGAAACACTATACTGTATCTGCATAGAAAAAAAGCCTTCTTTAAGCCTTCTTTTAGTAATGTACAGTTCAAATACTGTATGAACATGACCCCATCTCATCTCATCCCCCTGACTCTGGATACAAAACATTCATGTATTCGTTTGCAACTTTTCATACAATTTGCTTGCACCATTTCAGAGAAATTAAATATTTAAAATGGAAATAAATTGGTAACTGCAGTAACAAACAACACTGTACATGCTAATAGTACATCCATGTAAGCAGTACATACATGCTCAGGAGTTGTTTTTTTGGATCGGTATATACTTGTCATTATCCACTTCAACCATTTTAATTCCCCCCTTTTAAATTATTGTACTGGTTGATGTGTATGTATATATATATATATATATATATATATATATATATATATATATATATATAGATATATATCTATATATATTTCAACCATTATCACCTACAGTACAGTAGCATACAGTGCTCCCACTGCAGCAAGGGATTCTGGGAAATGACATGCAATGTTTACTCGCTCATCCCACAACGTGGCGGTATCAAATATAGCGTTTTCCCAGTTATTATATCCCTGCAGGATGTAGGATAATCCCAGCCAAACCCACATACTTACTACATTCCCGTTATGTCACATGTATTATTTCCTGTGAAGGAAGCGCTATGTATATTCCCATTATGGTCACAAATTGGACGATACTGTATTTCCATTATGTCTCCTATTATTTTCCCATGATATCTCATAGAATACTGTCATCCAAAACCACATCATTATTGAATGATTGAAAATGATGCTCCGTTTTATGTCAAGATTGTCTTGACACTTAGACCCCCAAGATTTCAATAGCGCCTCACTTAAAAGATGACATTATTTTTGATTCAAATGAACTTTTATGGTGCAGAAGCCGCATGGTGCCTGTGCCTACAGTGTATGTATTTGTCAGTGTGTCTCTATCTGCATTTCTGTCTCTTGCTGGCCGCCAGCCTGTGTGATGATGTCAGCCTGTCTGTGATGTAAGAGAGACATTGTGATATCATCACATACTGTAGGCAGGATGGCAGGTGTAAAGCTTCTAAAAGAGAGAGGGAGGGAGAGAGGTAGAGGAGAGAGAGGGAGAAAGAGGGAGAGAGAGAGCAAGCAGCTCCTCCCTCCCATGCAAATGACTGGAGGCAGAGGAGTAGAGGGACAGAAGCCTGTGCTGCTTGTAATGGGACAGGATTTGGGGTGCTGTTTCATGCTCTATCTCCCTCCCTCCCACTGTCTCAGGTGCAGAAAGTTTTCAAGGGAGAGAGGAAAGGAAGAGGAAAATGGAAGCTGAGGAGAGCTGGTCCTGTCCCTCTTGTTGGTAAAGAGGGGGCATCCAGAAAGAGGTAAGGAGATAGTTTTATTTTAATTCAAGAAGGAGTGCCTGGTGGCGTAGCTGGTGTGCTCTGTCACACTACAGACCCCTCCCTGTGTGTGTGTGTGTGTGTGTGTGTGCGTGCGTGCGTGCGTGCGTGCGTGCGTGCGTGCGTGCGTCTGCAGGGGGTATCTGTCCCATCCATAGATATCAGGGGTACTGCAGCTGCTGCTGCTGTTCAAACTTTTGCTTTAGGCCCATTCCTTTGATGTTAATAAGCGTTTCTAGTACAATCTTTTTCGCTCTGTTCACCCACATCTTTACATTACCTCGTGTGTGTGTGTGTGTGTGTGTGTGTATGTGTATGTGTGTGTACGTGTGTATAGCATGTGTTTGAAACACTATACTGTATCTGCATAGAAAAAAAGCCTTCTTTTAGTAATGTACAGTTCAAATACTGTATGAACATGACCCCATCTCATCTCATCCCCCTGACTCTGGATACAAAACATTCATGTATTCGTTTGCAACTTTTCATACAATTTGCTTGCACCATTTCAGAGAAATTAAATATTTAAAATGGAAATAAATTGGTAACTGCAGTAACAAACAACACTGTACATGCTAATAGTACATCCATGTAAGCAGTACATACATGCTCAGGAGTTGTTTTTTTGGATCGGTATATACTTGTCATTATCCACTTCAACCATTTTAATTCCCCCCTTTTAAATTATTGTACTGGTTGATGTGTATGTATATATATATATATATATATATATATATATATATATATATATATATATATAGATATATATCTATATATATATATATATATATATTTCAACCATTATCACCTACAGTACAGTAGCATACAGTGCTCCCACTGCAGCAAGGGATTCTGGGAAATGACATGCAATGTTTACTCGCTCATCCCACAACGTGGCGGTATCAAATATAGCGTTTTCCCAGTTATTATATCCCTGCAGGATGTAGGATAATCCCAGCCAAACCCACATACTTACTACATTCCCGTTATGTCACATGTATTATTTCCTGTGAAGGAAGCGCTATGTATATTCCCATTATGGTCACAAATTGGACGATACTGTATTTCCATTATGTCTCCTATTATTTTCCCATGATATCTCATAGAATACTGTCATCCAAAACCACATCATTATTGAATGATTGAAAATGATGCTCCGTTTTATGTCAAGATTGTCTTGACACTTAGACCCCCAAGATTTCAATAGCGCCTCACTTAAAAGATGACATTATTTTTGATTCAAATGAACTTTTATGGTGCAGAAGCCGCATGGTGCCTGTGCCTACAGTGTATGTATTTGTCAGTGTGTCTCTATCTGCATTTCTGTCTCTTGCTGGCCGCCAGCCTGTGTGATGATGTCAGCCTGTCTGTGATGTAAGAGAGACATTGTGATATCATCACATACTGTAGGCAGGATGGCAGGTGTAAAGCTTCTAAAAGAGAGAGGGAGGGAGAGAGGTAGAGGAGAGAGAGGGAGAAAGAGGGAGAGAGAGAGCAAGCAGCTCCTCCCTCCCATGCAAATGACTGGAGGCAGAGGAGTAGAGGGACAGAAGCCTGTGCTGCTTGTAATGGGACAGGATTTGGGGTGCTGTTTCATGCTCTATCTCCCTCCCTCCCACTGTCTCAGGTGCAGAAAGTTTTCAAGGGAGAGAGGAAAGGAAGAGGAAAATGGAAGCTGAGGAGAGCTGGTCCTGTCCCTCTTGTTGGTAAAGAGGGGGCATCCAGAAAGAGGTAAGGAGATAGTTTTATTTTAATTCAAGAAGGAGTGCCTGGTGGCGTAGCTGGTGTGCTCTGTCACACTACAGACCCCTCCCTGTGTGCGTGCGTGCGTGCGTGCGTGCGTGCGTGCGTGCGTGCGTCTGCAGGGGGTATCTGTCCCATCCATAGATATCAGGGGTACTGCAGCTGCTGCTGCTGTTCAAACTTTTGCTTTAGGCCCATTCCTTTGATGTTAATAAGCGTTTCTAGTACAATCTTTTTCGCTCTGTTCACCCACATCTTTACATTACCTCGTGTGTGTGTGTGTGTGTGTGTGTGTGTGTGTATGTGTATGTGTGTGTACGTGTGTATAGCATGTGTTTGAAACACTATACTGTATCTGCATAGAAAAAAAGCCTTCTTTTAGTAATGTACAGTTCAAATACTGTATGAACATGACCCCATCTCATCTCATCCCCCTGACTCTGGATACAAAACATTCATGTATTCGTTTGCAACTTTTCATACAATTTGCTTGCACCATTTCAGAGAAATTAAATATTTAAAATGGAAATAAATTGGTAACTGCAGTAACAAACAACACTGTACATGCTAATAGTACATCCATGTAAGCAGTACATACATGCTCAGGAGTTGTTTTTTTGGATCGGTATATACTTGTCATTATCCACTTCAACCATTTTAATTCCCCCCTTTTAAATTATTGTACTGGTTGATGTGTATGTATATATATATATATATATATATAGATATATATCTATATATATATATATATATATATATTTCAACCATTATCACCTACAGTACAGTAGCATACAGTGCTCCCACTGCAGCAAGGGATTCTGGGAAATGACATGCAATGTTTACTCGCTCATCCCACAACGTGGCGGTATCAAATATAGCGTTTTCCCAGTTATTATATCCCTGCAGGATGTAGGATAATCCCAGCCAAACCCACATACTTACTACATTCCCGTTATGTCACATGTATTATTTCCTGTGAAGGAAGCGCTATGTATATTCCCATTATGGTCACAAATTGGACGATACTGTATTTCCATTATGTCTCCTATTATTTTCCCATGATATCTCATAGAATACTGTCATCCAAAACCACATCATTATTGAATGATTGAAAATGATGCTCCGTTTTATGTCAAGATTGTCTTGACACTTAGACCCCCAAGATTTCAATAGCGCCTCACTTAAAAGATGACATTATTTTTGATTCAAATGAACTTTTATGGTGCAGAAGCCGCATGGTGCCTGTGCCTACAGTGTATGTATTTGTCAGTGTGTCTCTATCTGCATTTCTGTCTCTTGCTGGCCGCCAGCCTGTGTGATGATGTCAGCCTGTCTGTGATGTAAGAGAGACATTGTGATATCATCACATACTGTAGGCAGGATGGCAGGTGTAAAGCTTCTAAAAGAGAGAGGGAGGGAGAGAGGTAGAGGAGAGAGAGGGAGAAAGAGGGAGAGAGAGAGCAAGCAGCTCCTCCCTCCCATGCAAATGACTGGAGGCAGAGGAGTAGAGGGACAGAAGCCTGTGCTGCTTGTAATGGGACAGGATTTGGGGTGCTGTTTCATGCTCTATCTCCCTCCCTCCCACTGTCTCAGGTGCAGAAAGTTTTCAAGGGAGAGAGGAAAGGAAGAGGAAAATGGAAGCTGAGGAGAGCTGGTCCTGTCCCTCTTGTTGGTAAAGAGGGGGCATCCAGAAAGAGGTAAGGAGATAGTTTTATTTTAATTCAAGAAGGAGTGCCTGGTGGCGTAGCTGGTGTGCTCTGTCACACTACAGACCCCTCCCTGTGTGTGTGTGTGCGTGCGTGCGTGCGTGCGTGCGTCTGCAGGGGGTATCTGTCCCATCCATAGATATCAGGGGTACTGCAGCTGCTGCTGCTGTTCAAACTTTTGCTTTAGGCCCATTCCTTTGATGTTAATAAGCGTTTCTAGTACAATCTTTTTCGCTCTGTTCACCCACATCTTTACATTACCTCGTGTGTGTGTGTGTGTGTGTGTGTGTGTGTGTGTGTGTATGTGTATGTGTGTGTACGTGTGTATAGCATGTGTTTGAAACACTATACTGTATCTGCATAGAAAAAAAGCCTTCTTTTAGTAATGTACAGTTCAAATACTGTATGAACATGACCCCATCTCATCTCATCCCCCTGACTCTGGATACAAAACATTCATGTATTCGTTTGCAACTTTTCATACAATTTGCTTGCACCATTTCAGAGAAATTAAATATTTAAAATGGAAATAAATTGGTAACTGCAGTAACAAACAACACTGTACATGCTAATAGTACATCCATGTAAGCAGTACATACATGCTCAGGAGTTGTTTTTTTGGATCGGTATATACTTGTCATTATCCACTTCAACCATTTTAATTCCCCCCTTTTAAATTATTGTACTGGTTGATGTGTATGTATATATATATATATATATATATATATATATATATATATATATATCTATATATATATATATATATATATATTTCAACCATTATCACCTACAGTACAGTAGCATACAGTGCTCCCACTGCAGCAAGGGATTCTGGGAAATGACATGCAATGTTTACTCGCTCATCCCACAACGTGGCGGTATCAAATATAGCGTTTTCCCAGTTATTATATCCCTGCAGGATGTAGGATAATCCCAGCCAAACCCACATACTTACTACATTCCCGTTATGTCACATGTATTATTTCCTGTGAAGGAAGCGCTATGTATATTCCCATTATGGTCACAAATTGGACGATACTGTATTTCCATTATGTCTCCTATTATTTTCCCATGATATCTCATAGAATACTGTCATCCAAAACCACATCATTATTGAATGATTGAAAATGATGCTCCGTTTTATGTCAAGATTGTCTTGACACTTAGACCCCCAAGATTTCAATAGCGCCTCACTTAAAAGATGACATTATTTTTGATTCAAATGAACTTTTATGGTGCAGAAGCCGCATGGTGCCTGTGCCTACAGTGTATGTATTTGTCAGTGTGTCTCTATCTGCATTTCTGTCTCTTGCTGGCCGCCAGCCTGTGTGATGATGTCAGCCTGTCTGTGATGTAAGAGAGACATTGTGATATCATCACATACTGTAGGCAGGATGGCAGGTGTAAAGCTTCTAAAAGAGAGAGGGAGGGAGAGAGGTAGAGGAGAGAGAGGGAGAAAGAGGGAGAGAGAGAGCAAGCAGCTCCTCCCTCCCATGCAAATGACTGGAGGCAGAGGAGTAGAGGGACAGAAGCCTGTGCTGCTTGTAATGGGACAGGATTTGGGGTGCTGTTTCATGCTCTATCTCCCTCCCTCCCACTGTCTCAGGTGCAGAAAGTTTTCAAGGGAGAGAGGAAAGGAAGAGGAAAATGGAAGCTGAGGAGAGCTGGTCCTGTCCCTCTTGTTGGTAAAGAGGGGGCATCCAGAAAGAGGTAAGGAGATAGTTTTATTTTAATTCAAGAAGGAGTGCCTGGTGGCGTAGCTGGTGTGCTCTGTCACACTACAGACCCCTCCCTGTGTGTGTGTGTGTGTGCGTGCGTGCGTGCGTGCGTGCGTCTGCAGGGGGTATCTGTCCCATCCATAGATATCAGGGGTACTGCAGCTGCTGCTGCTGTTCAAACTTTTGCTTTAGGCCCATTCCTTTGATGTTAATAAGCGTTTCTAGTACAATCTTTTTCGCTCTGTTCACCCACATCTTTACATTACCTCGTGTGTGTGTGTGTGTGTATGTGTATGTGTGTGTACGTGTGTATAGCATGTGTTTGAAACACTATACTGTATCTGCATAGAAAAAAAGCCTTCTTTTAGTAATGTACAGTTCAAATACTGTATGAACATGACCCCATCTCATCTCATCCCCCTGACTCTGGATACAAAACATTCATGTATTCGTTTGCAACTTTTCATACAATTTGCTTGCACCATTTCAGAGAAATTAAATATTTAAAATGGAAATAAATTGGTAACTGCAGTAACAAACAACACTGTACATGCTAATAGTACATCCATGTAAGCAGTACATACATGCTCAGGAGTTGTTTTTTTGGATCGGTATATACTTGTCATTATCCACTTCAACCATTTTAATTCCCCCCTTTTAAATTATTGTACTGGTTGATGTGTATGTATATATATATATATATATATATATATATATATATAGATATATATCTATATATCTATATATATATATATATATATATTTCAACCATTATCACCTACAGTACAGTAGCATACAGTGCTCCCACTGCAGCAAGGGATTCTGGGAAATGACATGCAATGTTTACTCGCTCATCCCACAACGTGGCGGTATCAAATATAGCGTTTTCCCAGTTATTATATCCCTGCAGGATGTAGGATAATCCCAGCCAAACCCACATACTTACTACATTCCCGTTATGTCACATGTATTATTTCCTGTGAAGGAAGCGCTATGTATATTCCCATTATGGTCACAAATTGGACGATACTGTATTTCCATTATGTCTCCTATTATTTTCCCATGATATCTCATAGAATACTGTCATCCAAAACCACATCATTATTGAATGATTGAAAATGATGCTCCGTTTTATGTCAAGATTGTCTTGACACTTAGACCCCCAAGATTTCAATAGCGCCTCACTTAAAAGATGACATTATTTTTGATTCAAATGAACTTTTATGGTGCAGAAGCCGCATGGTGCCTGTGCCTACAGTGTATGTATTTGTCAGTGTGTCTCTATCTGCATTTCTGTCTCTTGCTGGCCGCCAGCCTGTGTGATGATGTCAGCCTGTCTGTGATGTAAGAGAGACATTGTGATATCATCACATACTGTAGGCAGGATGGCAGGTGTAAAGCTTCTAAAAGAGAGAGGGAGGGAGAGAGGTAGAGGAGAGAGAGGGAGAAAGAGGGAGAGAGAGAGCAAGCAGCTCCTCCCTCCCATGCAAATGACTGGAGGCAGAGGAGTAGAGGGACAGAAGCCTGTGCTGCTTGTAATGGGACAGGATTTGGGGTGCTGTTTCATGCTCTATCTCCCTCCCTCCCACTGTCTCAGGTGCAGAAAGTTTTCAAGGGAGAGAGGAAAGGAAGAGGAAAATGGAAGCTGAGGAGAGCTGGTCCTGTCCCTCTTGTTGGTAAAGAGGGGGCATCCAGAAAGAGGTAAGGAGATAGTTTTATTTTAATTCAAGAAGGAGTGCCTGGTGGCGTAGCTGGTGTGCTCTGTCACACTACAGACCCCTCCCTGTGTGTGTGTGTGTGTGTGTGTGCGTGCGTGCGTGCGTGCGTGCGTGCGTGCGTGCGTGCGTCTGCAGGGGGTATCTGTCCCATCCATAGATATCAGGGGTACTGCAGCTGCTGCTGCTGTTCAAACTTTTGCTTTAGGCCCATTCCTTTGATGTTAATAAGCGTTTCTAGTACAATCTTTTTCGCTCTGTTCACCCACATCTTTACATTACCTCGTGTGTGTGTGTGTGTGTGTGTGTGTGTGTGTGTGTGTGTGTATGTGTATGTGTGTGTACGTGTGTATAGCATGTGTTTGAAACACTATACTGTATCTGCATAGAAAAAAAGCCTTCTTTTAGTAATGTACAGTTCAAATACTGTATGAACATGACCCCATCTCATCTCATCCCCCTGACTCTGGATACAAAACATTCATGTATTCGTTTGCAACTTTTCATACAATTTGCTTGCACCATTTCAGAGAAATTAAATATTTAAAATGGAAATAAATTGGTAACTGCAGTAACAAACAACACTGTACATGCTAATAGTACATCCATGTAAGCAGTACATACATGCTCAGGAGTTGTTTTTTTGGATCGGTATATACTTGTCATTATCCACTTCAACCATTTTAATTCCCCCCTTTTAAATTATTGTACTGGTTGATGTGTATGTATATATATATATATATATATATATATATATATATATATATAGATATATATCTATATATATATATATATATATATATTTCAACCATTATCACCTACAGTACAGTAGCATACAGTGCTCCCACTGCAGCAAGGGATTCTGGGAAATGACATGCAATGTTTACTCGCTCATCCCACAACGTGGCGGTATCAAATATAGCGTTTTCCCAGTTATTATATCCCTGCAGGATGTAGGATAATCCCAGCCAAACCCACATACTTACTACATTCCCGTTATGTCACATGTATTATTTCCTGTGAAGGAAGCGCTATGTATATTCCCATTATGGTCACAAATTGGACGATACTGTATTTCCATTATGTCTCCTATTATTTTCCCATGATATCTCATAGAATACTGTCATCCAAAACCACATCATTATTGAATGATTGAAAATGATGCTCCGTTTTATGTCAAGATTGTCTTGACACTTAGACCCCCAAGATTTCAATAGCGCCTCACTTAAAAGATGACATTATTTTTGATTCAAATGAACTTTTATGGTGCAGAAGCCGCATGGTGCCTGTGCCTACAGTGTATGTATTTGTCAGTGTGTCTCTATCTGCATTTCTGTCTCTTGCTGGCCGCCAGCCTGTGTGATGATGTCAGCCTGTCTGTGATGTAAGAGAGACATTGTGATATCATCACATACTGTAGGCAGGATGGCAGGTGTAAAGCTTCTAAAAGAGAGAGGGAGGGAGAGAGGTAGAGGAGAGAGAGGGAGAAAGAGGGAGAGAGAGAGCAAGCAGCTCCTCCCTCCCATGCAAATGACTGGAGGCAGAGGAGTAGAGGGACAGAAGCCTGTGCTGCTTGTAATGGGACAGGATTTGGGGTGCTGTTTCATGCTCTATCTCCCTCCCTCCCACTGTCTCAGGTGCAGAAAGTTTTCAAGGGAGAGAGGAAAGGAAGAGGAAAATGGAAGCTGAGGAGAGCTGGTCCTGTCCCTCTTGTTGGTAAAGAGGGGGCATCCAGAAAGAGGTAAGGAGATAGTTTTATTTTAATTCAAGAAGGAGTGCCTGGTGGCGTAGCTGGTGTGCTCTGTCACACTACAGACCCCTCCCTGTGTGTGTGTGTGTGTGCGTGCGTGCGTGCGTGCGTGCGTGCGTGCGTGCGTCTGCAGGGGGTATCTGTCCCATCCATAGATATCAGGGGTACTGCAGCTGCTGCTGCTGTTCAAACTTTTGCTTTAGGCCCATTCCTTTGATGTTAATAAGCGTTTCTAGTACAATCTTTTTCGCTCTGTTCACCCACATCTTTACATTACCTCGTGTGTGTGTGTGTGTGTGTGTGTGTGTGTGTGTATGTGTATGTGTGTGTACGTGTGTATAGCATGTGTTTGAAACACTATACTGTATCTGCATAGAAAAAAAGCCTTCTTTTAGTAATGTACAGTTCAAATACTGTATGAACATGACCCCATCTCATCTCATCCCCCTGACTCTGGATACAAAACATTCATGTATTCGTTTGCAACTTTTCATACAATTTGCTTGCACCATTTCAGAGAAATTAAATATTTAAAATGGAAATAAATTGGTAACTGCAGTAACAAACAACACTGTACATGCTAATAGTACATCCATGTAAGCAGTACATACATGCTCAGGAGTTGTTTTTTTGGATCGGTATATACTTGTCATTATCCACTTCAACCATTTTAATTCCCCCCTTTTAAATTATTGTACTGGTTGATGTGTATGTATATATATATATATATATATATATATATATAGATATATATATAGATATATATCTATATATCTATATATATATATATATATATATTTCAACCATTATCACCTACAGTACAGTAGCATACAGTGCTCCCACTGCAGCAAGGGATTCTGGGAAATGACATGCAATGTTTACTCGCTCATCCCACAACGTGGCGGTATCAAATATAGCGTTTTCCCAGTTATTATATCCCTGCAGGATGTAGGATAATCCCAGCCAAACCCACATACTTACTACATTCCCGTTATGTCACATGTATTATTTCCTGTGAAGGAAGCGCTATGTATATTCCCATTATGGTCACAAATTGGACGATACTGTATTTCCATTATGTCTCCTATTATTTTCCCATGATATCTCATAGAATACTGTCATCCAAAACCACATCATTATTGAATGATTGAAAATGATGCTCCGTTTTATGTCAAGATTGTCTTGACACTTAGACCCCCAAGATTTCAATAGCGCCTCACTTAAAAGATGACATTATTTTTGATTCAAATGAACTTTTATGGTGCAGAAGCCGCATGGTGCCTGTGCCTACAGTGTATGTATTTGTCAGTGTGTCTCTATCTGCATTTCTGTCTCTTGCTGGCCGCCAGCCTGTGTGATGATGTCAGCCTGTCTGTGATGTAAGAGAGACATTGTGATATCATCACATACTGTAGGCAGGATGGCAGGTGTAAAGCTTCTAAAAGAGAGAGGGAGGGAGAGAGGTAGAGGAGAGAGAGGGAGAAAGAGGGAGAGAGAAAGCAAGCAGCTCCTCCCTCCCATGCAAATGACTGGAGGCAGAGGAGTAGAGGGACAGAAGCCTGTGCTGCTTGTAATGGGACAGGATTTGGGGTGCTGTTTCATGCTCTATCTCCCTCCCTCCCACTGTCTCAGGTGCAGAAAGTTTTCAAGGGAGAGAGGAAAGGAAGAGGAAAATGGAAGCTGAGGAGAGCTGGTCCTGTCCCTCTTGTTGGTAAAGAGGGGGCATCCAGAAAGAGGTAAGGAGATAGTTTTATTTTAATTCAAGAAGGAGTGCCTGGTGGCGTAGCTGGTGTGCTCTGTCACACTACAGACCCCTCCCTGTGTGTGTGTGTGCGTGCGTGCGTGCGTGCGTGCGTGCGTGCGTGCGTGCGTGCGTGCGTCTGCAGGGGGTATCTGTCCCATCCATAGATATCAGGGGTACTGCAGCTGCTGCTGCTGTTCAAACTTTTGCTTTAGGCCCATTCCTTTGATGTTAATAAGCGTTTCTAGTACAATCTTTTTCGCTCTGTTCACCCACATCTTTACATTACCTCGTGTGTGTGTGTGTGTGTGTGTGTGTGTGTGTGTGTGTGTGTGTGTATGTGTATGTGTGTGTACGTGTGTATAGCATGTGTTTGAAACACTATACTGTATCTGCATAGAAAAAAAGCCTTCTTTTAGTAATGTACAGTTCAAATACTGTATGAACATGACCCCATCTCATCTCATCCCCCTGACTCTGGATACAAAACATTCATGTATTCGTTTGCAACTTTTCATACAATTTGCTTGCACCATTTCAGAGAAATTAAATATTTAAAATGGAAATAAATTGGTAACTGCAGTAACAAACAACACTGTACATGCTAATAGTACATCCATGTAAGCAGTACATACATGCTCAGGAGTTGTTTTTTTGGATCGGTATATACTTGTCATTATCCACTTCAACCATTTTAATTCCCCCCTTTTAAATTATTGTACTGGTTGATGTGTATGTATATATATATATATATATATATATATATATATATATATATAGATATATATCTATATATATTTCAACCATTATCACCTACAGTACAGTAGCATACAGTGCTCCCACTGCAGCAAGGGATTCTGGGAAATGACATGCAATGTTTACTCGCTCATCCCACAACGTGGCGGTATCAAATATAGCGTTTTCCCAGTTATTATATCCCTGCAGGATGTAGGATAATCCCAGCCAAACCCACATACTTACTACATTCCCGTTATGTCACATGTATTATTTCCTGTGAAGGAAGCGCTATGTATATTCCCATTATGGTCACAAATTGGACGATACTGTATTTCCATTATGTCTCCTATTATTTTCCCATGATATCTCATAGAATACTGTCATCCAAAACCACATCATTATTGAATGATTGAAAATGATGCTCCGTTTTATGTCAAGATTGTCTTGACACTTAGACCCCCAAGATTTCAATAGCGCCTCACTTAAAAGATGACATTATTTTTGATTCAAATGAACTTTTATGGTGCAGAAGCCGCATGGTGCCTGTGCCTACAGTGTATGTATTTGTCAGTGTGTCTCTATCTGCATTTCTGTCTCTTGCTGGCCGCCAGCCTGTGTGATGATGTCAGCCTGTCTGTGATGTAAGAGAGACATTGTGATATCATCACATACTGTAGGCAGGATGGCAGGTGTAAAGCTTCTAAAAGAGAGAGGGAGGGAGAGAGGTAGAGGAGAGAGAGGGAGAAAGAGGGAGAGAGAGAGCAAGCAGCTCCTCCCTCCCATGCAAATGACTGGAGGCAGAGGAGTAGAGGGACAGAAGCCTGTGCTGCTTGTAATGGGACAGGATTTGGGGTGCTGTTTCATGCTCTATCTCCCTCCCTCCCACTGTCTCAGGTGCAGAAAGTTTTCAAGGGAGAGAGGAAAGGAAGAGGAAAATGGAAGCTGAGGAGAGCTGGTCCTGTCCCTCTTGTTGGTAAAGAGGGGGCATCCAGAAAGAGGTAAGGAGATAGTTTTATTTTAATTCAAGAAGGAGTGCCTGGTGGCGTAGCTGGTGTGCTCTGTCACACTACAGACCCCTCCCTGTGTGTGTGTGTGCGTGCGTGCGTGCGTGCGTGCGTGCGTGCGTGCGTGCGTGCGTGCGTGCGTGCGTCTGCAGGGGGTATCTGTCCCATCCATAGATATCAGGGGTGCTGCTGCTGCTGTTCAAACTTTTGCTTTAGGCCCATTCCTTTGATGTTAATAAGCGTTTCTAGTACAATCTTTTTCGCTCTGTTCACCCACATCTTTACATTACCTCGTGTGTGTGTGTGTGTGTGTGTGTGTGTGTGTGTGTGTGTATGTGTATGTGTGTGTACGTGTGTATAGCATGTGTTTGAAACACTATACTGTATCTGCATAGAAAAAAAGCCTTCTTTTAGTAATGTACAGTTCAAATACTGTATGAACATGACCCCATCTCATCTCATCCCCCTGACTCTGGATACAAAACATTCATGTATTCGTTTGCAACTTTTCATACAATTTGCTTGCACCATTTCAGAGAAATTAAATATTTAAAATGGAAATAAATTGGTAACTGCAGTAACAAACAACACTGTACATGCTAATAGTACATCCATGTAAGCAGTACATACATGCTCAGGAGTTGTTTTTTTGGATCGGTATATACTTGTCATTATCCACTTCAACCATTTTAATTCCCCCCTTTTAAATTATTGTACTGGTTGATGTGTATGTATATATATATATATATATATATATATATATATATATATATAGATATATATATAGATATATATCTATATATCTATATATATATATATATATATATATTTCAACCATTATCACCTACAGTACAGTAGCATACAGTGCTCCCACTGCAGCAAGGGATTCTGGGAAATGACATGCAATGTTTACTCGCTCATCCCACAACGTGGCGGTATCAAATATAGCGTTTTCCCAGTTATTATATCCCTGCAGGATGTAGGATAATCCCAGCCAAACCCACATACTTACTACATTCCCGTTATGTCACATGTATTATTTCCTGTGAAGGAAGCGCTATGTATATTCCCATTATGGTCACAAATTGGACGATACTGTATTTCCATTATGTCTCCTATTATTTTCCCATGATATCTCATAGAATACTGTCATCCAAAACCACATCATTATTGAATGATTGAAAATGATGCTCCGTTTTATGTCAAGATTGTCTTGACACTTAGACCCCCAAGATTTCAATAGCGCCTCACTTAAAAGATGACATTATTTTTGATTCAAATGAACTTTTATGGTGCAGAAGCCGCATGGTGCCTGTGCCTACAGTGTATGTATTTGTCAGTGTGTCTCTATCTGCATTTCTGTCTCTTGCTGGCCGCCAGCCTGTGTGATGATGTCAGCCTGTCTGTGATGTAAGAGAGACATTGTGATATCATCACATACTGTAGGCAGGATGGCAGGTGTAAAGCTTCTAAAAGAGAGAGGGAGGGAGAGAGGTAGAGGAGAGAGAGGGAGAAAGAGGGAGAGAGAGAGCAAGCAGCTCCTCCCTCCCATGCAAATGACTGGAGGCAGAGGAGTAGAGGGACAGAAGCCTGTGCTGCTTGTAATGGGACAGGATTTGGGGTGCTGTTTCATGCTCTATCTCCCTCCCTCCCACTGTCTCAGGTGCAGAAAGTTTTCAAGGGAGAGAGGAAAGGAAGAGGAAAATGGAAGCTGAGGAGAGCTGGTCCTGTCCCTCTTGTTGGTAAAGAGGGGGCATCCAGAAAGAGGTAAGGAGATAGTTTTA
Source organism: Ascaphus truei (assembly GCF_040206685.1). Lineage (NCBI taxonomy): Eukaryota > Metazoa > Chordata > Amphibia > Anura > Ascaphidae > Ascaphus > Ascaphus truei. The sequence goes on from NW_027455696.1 coordinate 311,945, forward strand.
TTTTAATTCAAGAAGGAGTGCCTGGTGGCGTAGCTGGTGTGCTCTGTCACACTACAGACCCCTCCCTGTGTGTGTGTGTGTGTGTGTGCGTGCGTGCGTGCGTCTGCAGGGGGTATCTGTCCCATCCATAGATATCAGGGGTACTGCAGCTGCTGCTGCTGTTCAAACTTTTGCTTTAGGCCCATTCCTTTGATGTTAATAAGCGTTTCTAGTACAATCTTTTTCGCTCTGTTCACCCACATCTTTACATTACCTCGTGTGTGTGTGTGTGTGTGTGTGTGTGTGTGTGTGTATGTGTATGTGTGTGTACGTGTGTATAGCATGTGTTTGAAACACTATACTGTATCTGCATAGAAAAAAAGCCTTCTTTTAGTAATGTACAGTTCAAATACTGTATGAACATGACCCCATCTCATCTCATCCCCCTGACTCTGGATACAAAACATTCATGTATTCGTTTGCAACTTTTCATACAATTTGCTTGCACCATTTCAGAGAAATTAAATATTTAAAATGGAAATAAATTGGTAACTGCAGTAACAAACAACACTGTACATGCTAATAGTACATCCATGTAAGCAGTACATACATGCTCAGGAGTTGTTTTTTTGGATCGGTATATACTTGTCATTATCCACTTCAACCATTTTAATTCCCCCCTTTTAAATTATTGTACCGGTTGATGTGTATGTATATATATATATATATATATATATATATATATATATATATATATATATATAGATATATATCTATATATATATATATATATATATATTTCAACCATTATCACCTACAGTACAGTAGCATACAGTGCTCCCACTGCAGCAAGGGATTCTGGGAAATGACATGCAATGTTTACTCGCTCATCCCACAACGTGGCGGTATCAAATATAGCGTTTTCCCAGTTATTATATCCCTGCAGGATGTAGGATAATCCCAGCCAAACCCACATACTTACTACATTCCCGTTATGTCACATGTATTATTTCCTGTGAAGGAAGCGCTATGTATATTCCCATTATGGTCACAAATTGGACGATACTGTATTTCCATTATGTCTCCTATTATTTTCCCATGATATCTCATAGAATACTGTCATCCAAAACCACATCATTATTGAATGATTGAAAATGATGCTCCGTTTTATGTCAAGATTGTCTTGACACTTAGACCCCCAAGATTTCAATAGCGCCTCACTTAAAAGATGACATTATTTTTGATTCAAATGAACTTTTATGGTGCAGAAGCCGCATGGTGCCTGTGCCTACAGTGTATGTATTTGTCAGTGTGTCTCTATCTGCATTTCTGTCTCTTGCTGGCCGCCAGCCTGTGTGATGATGTCAGCCTGTCTGTGATGTAAGAGAGACATTGTGATATCATCACATACTGTAGGCAGGATGGCAGGTGTAAAGCTTCTAAAAGAGAGAGGGAGGGAGAGAGGTAGAGGAGAGAGAGGGAGAAAGAGGGAGAGAGAGAGCAAGCAGCTCCTCCCTCCCATGCAAATGACTGGAGGCAGAGGAGTAGAGGGACAGAAGCCTGTGCTGCTTGTAATGGGACAGGATTTGGGGTGCTGTTTCATGCTCTATCTCCCTCCCTCCCACTGTCTCAGGTGCAGAAAGTTTTCAAGGGAGAGAGGAAAGGAAGAGGAAAATGGAAGCTGAGGAGAGCTGGTCCTGTCCCTCTTGTTGGTAAAGAGGGGGCATCCAGAAAGAGGTAAGGAGATAGTTTTATTTTAATTCAAGAAGGAGTGCCTGGTGGCGTAGCTGGTGTGCTCTGTCACACTACAGACCCCTCCCTGTGTGTGTGTGTGTGTGCGTGCGTGCGTGCGTGCGTGCGTGCGTGCGTGCGTGCGTGCGTGCGTCTGCAGGGGGTATCTGTCCCATCCATAGATATCAGGGGTACTGCAGCTGCTGCTGCTGTTCAAACTTTTGCTTTAGGCCCATTCCTTTGATGTTAATAAGCGTTTCTAGTACAATCTTTTTCGCTCTGTTCACCCACATCTTTACATTACCTCGTGTGTGTGTGTGTGTGTGTGTATGTGTATGTGTGTGTACGTGTGTATAGCATGTGTTTGAAACACTATACTGTATCTGCATAGAAAAAAAGCCTTCTTTTAGTAATGTACAGTTCAAATACTGTATGAACATGACCCCATCTCATCTCATCCCCCTGACTCTGGATACAAAACATTCATGTATTCGTTTGCAACTTTTCATACAATTTGCTTGCACCATTTCAGAGAAATTAAATATTTAAAATGGAAATAAATTGGTAACTGCAGTAACAAACAACACTGTACATGCTAATAGTACATCCATGTAAGCAGTACATACATGCTCAGGAGTTGTTTTTTTGGATCGGTATATACTTGTCATTATCCACTTCAACCATTTTAATTCCCCCCTTTTAAATTATTGTACTGGTTGATGTGTATGTATATATATATATATATATATATATATATATATATAGATATATATCTATATATATATATATATATATATATTTCAACCATTATCACCTACAGTACAGTAGCATACAGTGCTCCCACTGCAGCAAGGGATTCTGGGAAATGACATGCAATGTTTACTCGCTCATCCCACAACGTGGCGGTATCAAATATAGCGTTTTCCCAGTTATTATATCCCTGCAGGATGTAGGATAATCCCAGCCAAACCCACATACTTACTACATTCCCGTTATGTCACATGTATTATTTCCTGTGAAGGAAGCGCTATGTATATTCCCATTATGGTCACAAATTGGACGATACTGTATTTCCATTATGTCTCCTATTATTTTCCCATGATATCTCATAGAATACTGTCATCCAAAACCACATCATTATTGAATGATTGAAAATGATGCTCCGTTTTATGTCAAGATTGTCTTGACACTTAGACCCCCAAGATTTCAATAGCGCCTCACTTAAAAGATGACATTATTTTTGATTCAAATGAACTTTTATGGTGCAGAAGCCGCATGGTGCCTGTGCCTACAGTGTATGTATTTGTCAGTGTGTCTCTATCTGCATTTCTGTCTCTTGCTGGCCGCCAGCCTGTGTGATGATGTCAGCCTGTCTGTGATGTAAGAGAGACATTGTGATATCATCACATACTGTAGGCAGGATGGCAGGTGTAAAGCTTCTAAAAGAGAGAGGGAGGGAGAGAGGTAGAGGAGAGAGAGGGAGAAAGAGGGAGAGAGAGAGCAAGCAGCTCCTCCCTCCCATGCAAATGACTGGAGGCAGAGGAGTAGAGGGACAGAAGCCTGTGCTGCTTGTAATGGGACAGGATTTGGGGTGCTGTTTCATGCTCTATCTCCCTCCCTCCCACTGTCTCAGGTGCAGAAAGTTTTCAAGGGAGAGAGGAAAGGAAGAGGAAAATGGAAGCTGAGGAGAGCTGGTCCTGTCCCTCTTGTTGGTAAAGAGGGGGCATCCAGAAAGAGGTAAGGAGATAGTTTTATTTTAATTCAAGAAGGAGTGCCTGGTGGCGTAGCTGGTGTGCTCTGTCACACTACAGACCCCTCCCTGTGTGTGTGTGTGTGTGCGTGCGTGCGTGCGTGCGTGCGTGCGTGCGTGCGTGCGTGCGTGCGTGCGTGCGTGCGTGCGTCTGCAGGGGGTATCTGTCCCATCCATAGATATCAGGGGTACTGCAGCTGCTGCTGCTGTTCAAACTTTTGCTTTAGGCCCATTCCTTTGATGTTAATAAGCGTTTCTAGTACAATCTTTTTCGCTCTGTTCACCCACATCTTTACATTACCTCGTGTGTGTGTGTGTGTGTATGTGTATGTGTGTGTACGTGTGTATAGCATGTGTTTGAAACACTATACTGTATCTGCATAGAAAAAAAGCCTTCTTTTAGTAATGTACAGTTCAAATACTGTATGAACATGACCCCATCTCATCTCATCCCCCTGACTCTGGATACAAAACATTCATGTATTCGTTTGCAACTTTTCATACAATTTGCTTGCACCATTTCAGAGAAATTAAATATTTAAAATGGAAATAAATTGGTAACTGCAGTAACAAACAACACTGTACATGCTAATAGTACATCCATGTAAGCAGTACATACATGCTCAGGAGTTGTTTTTTTGGATCGGTATATACTTGTCATTATCCACTTCAACCATTTTAATTCCCCCCTTTTAAATTATTGTACTGGTTGATGTGTATGTATATATATATATATATATATATATATATATATATATATATATATATAGATATATATCTATATATCTATATATATATATATATATATATTTCAACCATTATCACCTACAGTACAGTAGCATACAGTGCTCCCACTGCAGCAAGGGATTCTGGGAAATGACATGCAATGTTTACTCGCTCATCCCACAACGTGGCGGTATCAAATATAGCGTTTTCCCAGTTATTATATCCCTGCAGGATGTAGGATAATCCCAGCCAAACCCACATACTTACTACATTCCCGTTATGTCACATGTATTATTTCCTGTGAAGGAAGCGCTATGTATATTCCCATTATGGTCACAAATTGGACGATACTGTATTTCCATTATGTCTCCTATTATTTTCCCATGATATCTCATAGAATACTGTCATCCAAAACCACATCATTATTGAATGATTGAAAATGATGCTCCGTTTTATGTCAAGATTGTCTTGACACTTAGACCCCCAAGATTTCAATAGCGCCTCACTTAAAAGATGACATTATTTTTGATTCAAATGAACTTTTATGGTGCAGAAGCCGCATGGTGCCTGTGCCTACAGTGTATGTATTTGTCAGTGTGTCTCTATCTGCATTTCTGTCTCTTGCTGGCCGCCAGCCTGTGTGATGATGTCAGCCTGTCTGTGATGTAAGAGAGACATTGTGATATCATCACATACTGTAGGCAGGATGGCAGGTGTAAAGCTTCTAAAAGAGAGAGGGAGGGAGAGAGGTAGAGGAGAGAGAGGGAGAAAGAGGGAGAGAGAGAGCAAGCAGCTCCTCCCTCCCATGCAAATGACTGGAGGCAGAGGAGTAGAGGGACAGAAGCCTGTGCTGCTTGTAATGGGACAGGATTTGGGGTGCTGTTTCATGCTCTATCTCCCTCCCTCCCACTGTCTCAGGTGCAGAAAGTTTTCAAGGGAGAGAGGAAAGGAAGAGGAAAATGGAAGCTGAGGAGAGCTGGTCCTGTCCCTCTTGTTGGTAAAGAGGGGGCATCCAGAAAGAGGTAAGGAGATAGTTTTATTTTAATTCAAGAAGGAGTGCCTGGTGGCGTAGCTGGTGTGCTCTGTCACACTACAGACCCCTCCCTGTGTGTGTGTGTGTGTGTGTGCGTGCGTGCGTGCGTGCGTGCGTCTGCAGGGGGTATCTGTCCCATCCATAGATATCAGGGGTACTGCAGCTGCTGCTGCTGTTCAAACTTTTGCTTTAGGCCCATTCCTTTGATGTTAATAAGCGTTTCTAGTACAATCTTTTTCGCTCTGTTCACCCACATCTTTACATTACCTCGTGTGTGTGTGTGTGTGTGTGTGTGTGTGTGTGTATGTGTATGTGTGTGTACGTGTGTATAGCATGTGTTTGAAACACTATACTGTATCTGCATAGAAAAAAAGCCTTCTTTTAGTAATGTACAGTTCAAATACTGTATGAACATGACCCCATCTCATCTCATCCCCCTGACTCTGGATACAAAACATTCATGTATTCGTTTGCAACTTTTCATACAATTTGCTTGCACCATTTCAGAGAAATTAAATATTTAAAATGGAAATAAATTGGTAACTGCAGTAACAAACAACACTGTACATGCTAATAGTACATCCATGTAAGCAGTACATACATGCTCAGGAGTTGTTTTTTTGGATCGGTATATACTTGTCATTATCCACTTCAACCATTTTAATTCCCCCCTTTTAAATTATTGTACCGGTTGATGTGTATGTATATATATATATATATATATATATATATATATATATATATATATATATATATATAGATATATATCTATATATATATATATATATATATATATTTCAACCATTATCACCTACAGTACAGTAGCATACAGTGCTCCCACTGCAGCAAGGGATTCTGGGAAATGACATGCAATGTTTACTCGCTCATCCCACAACGTGGCGGTATCAAATATAGCGTTTTCCCAGTTATTATATCCCTGCAGGATGTAGGATAATCCCAGCCAAACCCACATACTTACTACATTCCCGTTATGTCACATGTATTATTTCCTGTGAAGGAAGCGCTATGTATATTCCCATTATGGTCACAAATTGGACGATACTGTATTTCCATTATGTCTCCTATTATTTTCCCATGATATCTCATAGAATACTGTCATCCAAAACCACATCATTATTGAATGATTGAAAATGATGCTCCGTTTTATGTCAAGATTGTCTTGACACTTAGACCCCCAAGATTTCAATAGCGCCTCACTTAAAAGATGACATTATTTTTGATTCAAATGAACTTTTATGGTGCAGAAGCCGCATGGTGCCTGTGCCTACAGTGTATGTATTTGTCAGTGTGTCTCTATCTGCATTTCTGTCTCTTGCTGGCCGCCAGCCTGTGTGATGATGTCAGCCTGTCTGTGATGTAAGAGAGACATTGTGATATCATCACATACTGTAGGCAGGATGGCAGGTGTAAAGCTTCTAAAAGAGAGAGGGAGGGAGAGAGGTAGAGGAGAGAGAGGGAGAAAGAGGGAGAGAGAGAGCAAGCAGCTCCTCCCTCCCATGCAAATGACTGGAGGCAGAGGAGTAGAGGGACAGAAGCCTGTGCTGCTTGTAATGGGACAGGATTTGGGGTGCTGTTTCATGCTCTATCTCCCTCCCTCCCACTGTCTCAGGTGCAGAAAGTTTTCAAGGGAGAGAGGAAAGGAAGAGGAAAATGGAAGCTGAGGAGAGCTGGTCCTGTCCCTCTTGTTGGTAAAGAGGGGGCATCCAGAAAGAGGTAAGGAGATAGTTTTATTTTAATTCAAGAAGGAGTGCCTGGTGGCGTAGCTGGTGTGCTCTGTCACACTACAGACCCCTCCCTGTGTGCGTGCGTGCGTGCGTGCGTGCGTGCGTGCGTGCGTGCGTGCGTCTGCAGGGGGTATCTGTCCCATCCATAGATATCAGGGGTACTGCAGCTGCTGCTGCTGTTCAAACTTTTGCTTTAGGCCCATTCCTTTGATGTTAATAAGCGTTTCTAGTACAATATTTTTCGCTCTGTTCACCCACATCTTTACATTACCTCGTGTGTGTGTGTGTGTGTGTATGTGTATGTGTGTGTACGTGTGTATAGCATGTGTTTGAAACACTATACTGTATCTGCATAGAAAAAAAGCCTTCTTTTAGTAATGTACAGTTCAAATACTGTATGAACATGACCCCATCTCATCTCATCCCCCTGACTCTGGATACAAAACATTCATGTATTCGTTTGCAACTTTTCATACAATTTGCTTGCACCATTTCAGAGAAATTAAATATTTAAAATGGAAATAAATTGGTAACTGCAGTAACAAACAACACTGTACATGCTAATAGTACATCCATGTAAGCAGTACATACATGCTCAGGAGTTGTTTTTTTGGATCGGTATATACTTGTCATTATCCACTTCAACCATTTTAATTCCCCCCTTTTAAATTATTGTACTGGTTGATGTGTATGTATATATATATATATATATATATATATATATATATAGATATATATCTATATATATATATATATATATATATTTCAACCATTATCACCTACAGTACAGTAGCATACAGTGCTCCCACTGCAGCAAGGGATTCTGGGAAATGACATGCAATGTTTACTCGCTCATCCCACAACGTGGCGGTATCAAATATAGCGTTTTCCCAGTTATTATATCCCTGCAGGATGTAGGATAATCCCAGCCAAACCCACATACTTACTACATTCCCGTTATGTCACATGTATTATTTCCTGTGAAGGAAGCGCTATGTATATTCCCATTATGGTCACAAATTGGACGATACTGTATTTCCATTATGTCTCCTATTATTTTCCCATGATATCTCATAGAATACTGTCATCCAAAACCACATCATTATTGAATGATTGAAAATGATGCTCCGTTTTATGTCAAGATTGTCTTGACACTTAGACCCCCAAGATTTCAATAGCGCCTCACTTAAAAGATGACATTATTTTTGATTCAAATGAACTTTTATGGTGCAGAAGCCGCATGGTGCCTGTGCCTACAGTGTATGTATTTGTCAGTGTGTCTCTATCTGCATTTCTGTCTCTTGCTGGCCGCCAGCCTGTGTGATGATGTCAGCCTGTCTGTGATGTAAGAGAGACATTGTGATATCATCACATACTGTAGGCAGGATGGCAGGTGTAAAGCTTCTAAAAGAGAGAGGGAGGGAGAGAGGTAGAGGAGAGAGAGGGAGAAAGAGGGAGAGAGAGAGCAAGCAGCTCCTCCCTCCCATGCAAATGACTGGAGGCAGAGGAGTAGAGGGACAGAAGCCTGTGCTGCTTGTAATGGGACAGGATTTGGGGTGCTGTTTCATGCTCTATCTCCCTCCCTCCCACTGTCTCAGGTGCAGAAAGTTTTCAAGGGAGAGAGGAAAGGAAGAGGAAAATGGAAGCTGAGGAGAGCTGGTCCTGTCCCTCTTGTTGGTAAAGAGGGGGCATCCAGAAAGAGGTAAGGAGATAGTTTTATTTTAATTCAAGAAGGAGTGCCTGGTGGCGTAGCTGGTGTGCTCTGTCACACTACAGACCCCTCCCTGTGTGTGTGTGTGCGTGCGTGCGTGCGTGCGTGCGTCTGCAGGGGGTATCTGTCCCATCCATAGATATCAGGGGTACTGCAGCTGCTGCTGCTGTTCAAACTTTTGCTTTAGGCCCATTCCTTTGATGTTAATAAGCGTTTCTAGTACAATCTTTTTCGCTCTGTTCACCCACATCTTTACATTACCTCGTGTGTGTGTGTGTGTGTATGTGTATGTGTGTGTACGTGTGTATAGCATGTGTTTGAAACACTATACTGTACAGTATCTGCATAGAAAAAAAGCCTTCTTTTAGTAATGTACAGTTCAAATACTGTATGAACATGACCCCATCTCATCTCATCCCCCTGACTCTGGATACAAAACATTCATGTATTCGTTTGCAACTTTTCATACAATTTGCTTGCACCATTTCAGAGAAATTAAATATTTAAAATGGAAATAAATTGGTAACTGCAGTAACAAACAACACTGTACATGCTAATAGTACATCCATGTAAGCAGTACATACATGCTCAGGAGTTGTTTTTTTGGATCGGTATATACTTGTCATTATCCACTTCAACCATTTTAATTCCCCCCTTTTAAATTATTGTACTGGTTGATGTGTATGTATATATATATATATATATATATATATATATATATATATATATATATATATATATATATAGATATATATCTATATATCTATATATATATATATATATATATTTCAACCATTATCACCTACAGTACAGTAGCATACAGTGCTCCCACTGCAGCAAGGGATTCTGGGAAATGACATGCAATGTTTACTCGCTCATCCCACAACGTGGCGGTATCAAATATAGCGTTTTCCCAGTTATTATATCCCTGCAGGATGTAGGATAATCCCAGCCAAACCCACATACTTACTACATTCCCGTTATGTCACATGTATTATTTCCTGTGAAGGAAGCGCTATGTATATTCCCATTATGGTCACAAATTGGACGATACTGTATTTCCATTATGTCTCCTATTATTTTCCCATGATATCTCATAGAATACTGTCATCCAAAACCACATCATTATTGAATGATTGAAAATGATGCTCCGTTTTATGTCAAGATTGTCTTGACACTTAGACCCCCAAGATTTCAATAGCGCCTCACTTAAAAGATGACATTATTTTTGATTCAAATGAACTTTTATGGTGCAGAAGCCGCATGGTGCCTGTGCCTACAGTGTATGTATTTGTCAGTGTGTCTCTATCTGCATTTCTGTCTCTTGCTGGCCGCCAGCCTGTGTGATGATGTCAGCCTGTCTGTGATGTAAGAGAGACATTGTGATATCATCACATACTGTAGGCAGGATGGCAGGTGTAAAGCTTCTAAAAGAGAGAGGGAGGGAGAGAGGTAGAGGAGAGAGAGGGAGAAAGAGGGAGAGAGAGAGCAAGCAGCTCCTCCCTCCCATGCAAATGACTGGAGGCAGAGGAGTAGAGGGACAGAAGCCTGTGCTGCTTGTAATGGGACAGGATTTGGGGTGCTGTTTCATGCTCTATCTCCCTCCCTCCCACTGTCTCAGGTGCAGAAAGTTTTCAAGGGAGAGAGGAAAGGAAGAGGAAAATGGAAGCTGAGGAGAGCTGGTCCTGTCCCTCTTGTTGGTAAAGAGGGGGCATCCAGAAAGAGGTAAGGAGATAGTTTTATTTTAATTCAAGAAGGAGTGCCTGGTGGCGTAGCTGGTGTGCTCTGTCACACTACAGACCCCTCCCTGTGTGTGTGTGTGTGTGTGCGTGCGTGCGTGCGTGCGTGCGTGCGTGCGTGCGTCTGCAGGGGGTATCTGTCCCATCCATAGATATCAGGGGTACTGCAGCTGCTGCTGCTGTTCAAACTTTTGCTTTAGGCCCATTCCTTTGATGTTAATAAGCGTTTCTAGTACAATCTTTTTCGCTCTGTTCACCCACATCTTTACATTACCTCGTGTGTGTGTGTGTGTGTGTATGTGTATGTGTGTGTACGTGTGTATAGCATGTGTTTGAAACACTATACTGTATCTGCATAGAAAAAAAGCCTTCTTTTAGTAATGTACAGTTCAAATACTGTATGAACATGACCCCATCTCATCTCATCCCCCTGACTCTGGATACAAAACATTCATGTATTCGTTTGCAACTTTTCATACAATTTGCTTGCACCATTTCAGAGAAATTAAATATTTAAAATGGAAATAAATTGGTAACTGCAGTAACAAACAACACTGTACATGCTAATAGTACATCCATGTAAGCAGTACATACATGCTCAGGAGTTGTTTTTTTGGATCGGTATATACTTGTCATTATCCACTTCAACCATTTTAATTCCCCCCTTTTAAATTATTGTACTGGTTGATGTGTATGTATATATATATATATATATATATATATATATATATATATATATATATAGATATATATCTATATATATATATATATATATATATATTTCAACCATTATCACCTACAGTACAGTAGCATACAGTGCTCCCACTGCAGCAAGGGATTCTGGGAAATGACATGCAATGTTTACTCGCTCATCCCACAACGTGGCGGTATCAAATATAGCGTTTTCCCAGTTATTATATCCCTGCAGGATGTAGGATAATCCCAGCCAAACCCACATACTTACTACATTCCCGTTATGTCACATGTATTATTTCCTGTGAAGGAAGCGCTATGTATATTCCCATTATGGTCACAAATTGGACGATACTGTATTTCCATTATGTCTCCTATTATTTTCCCATGATATCTCATAGAATACTGTCATCCAAAACCACATCATTATTGAATGATTGAAAATGATGCTCCGTTTTATGTCAAGATTGTCTTGACACTTAGACCCCCAAGATTTCAATAGCGCCTCACTTAAAAGATGACATTATTTTTGATTCAAATGAACTTTTATGGTGCAGAAGCCGCATGGTGCCTGTGCCTACAGTGTATGTATTTGTCAGTGTGTCTCTATCTGCATTTCTGTCTCTTGCTGGCCGCCAGCCTGTGTGATGATGTCAGCCTGTCTGTGATGTAAGAGAGACATTGTGATATCATCACATACTGTAGGCAGGATGGCAGGTGTAAAGCTTCTAAAAGAGAGAGGGAGGGAGAGAGGTAGAGGAGAGAGAGGGAGAAAGAGGGAGAGAGAGAGCAAGCAGCTCCTCCCTCCCATGCAAATGACTGGAGGCAGAGGAGTAGAGGGACAGAAGCCTGTGCTGCTTGTAATGGGACAGGATTTGGGGTGCTGTTTCATGCTCTATCTCCCTATCTCCCACTGTCTCAGGTGCAGAAAGTTTTCAAGGGAGAGAGGAAAGGAAGAGGAAAATGGAAGCTGAGGAGAGCTGGTCCTGTCCCTCTTGTTGGTAAAGAGGGGGCATCCAGAAAGAGGTAAGGAGATAGTTTTATTTTAATTCAAGAAGGAGTGCCTGGTGGCGTAGCTGGTGTGCTCTGTCACACTACAGACCCCTCCCTGTGTGTGTGTGTGCGTGCGTGCGTGCGTCTGCAGGGGGTATCTGTCCCATCCATAGATATCAGGGGTACTGCAGCTGCTGCTGCTGTTCAAACTTTTGCTTTAGGCCCATTCCTTTGATGTTAATAAGCGTTTCTAGTACAATCTTTTTCGCTCTGTTCACCCACATCTTTACATTACCTCGTGTGTGTGTGTGTGTGTGTGTGTATGTGTATGTGTGTGTACGTGTGTATAGCATGTGTTTGAAACACTATACTGTATCTGCATAGAAAAAAAGCCTTCTTTTAGTAATGTACAGTTCAAATACTGTATGAACATGACCCCATCTCATCTCATCCCCCTGACTCTGGATACAAAACATTCATGTATTCGTTTGCAACTTTTCATACAATTTGCTTGCACCATTTCAGAGAAATTAAATATTTAAAATGGAAATAAATTGGTAACTGCAGTAACAAACAACACTGTACATGCTAATAGTACATCCATGTAAGCAGTACATACATGCTCAGGAGTTGTTTTTTTGGATCGGTATATACTTGTCATTATCCACTTCAACCATTTTAATTCCCCCCTTTTAAATTATTGTACTGGTTGATGTGTATGTATATATATATATATATATATATATATATATATAGATATATATCTATATATATATATATATATATATATATTTCAACCATTATCACCTACAGTACAGTAGCATACAGTGCTCCCACTGCAGCAAGGGATTCTGGGAAATGACATGCAATGTTTACTCGCTCATCCCACAACGTGGCGGTATCAAATATAGCGTTTTCCCAGTTATTATATCCCTGCAGGATGTAGGATAATCCCAGCCAAACCCACATACTTACTACATTCCCGTTATGTCACATGTATTATTTCCTGTGAAGGAAGCGCTATGTATATTCCCATTATGGTCACAAATTGGACGATACTGTATTTCCATTATGTCTCCTATTATTTTCCCATGATATCTCATAGAATACTGTCATCCAAAACCACATCATTATTGAATGATTGAAAATGATGCTCCGTTTTATGTCAAGATTGTCTTGACACTTAGACCCCCAAGATTTCAATAGCGCCTCACTTAAAAGATGACATTATTTTTGATTCAAATGAACTTTTATGGTGCAGAAGCCGCATGGTGCCTGTGCCTACAGTGTATGTATTTGTCAGTGTGTCTCTATCTGCATTTCTGTCTCTTGCTGGCCGCCAGCCTGTGTGATGATGTCAGCCTGTCTGTGATGTAAGAGAGACATTGTGATATCATCACATACTGTAGGCAGGATGGCAGGTGTAAAGCTTCTAAAAGAGAGAGGGAGGGAGAGAGGTAGAGGAGAGAGAGGGAGAAAGAGGGAGAGAGAGAGCAAGCAGCTCCTCCCTCCCATGCAAATGACTGGAGGCAGAGGAGTAGAGGGACAGAAGCCTGTGCTGCTTGTAATGGGACAGGATTTGGGGTGCTGTTTCATGCTCTATCTCCCTCCCTCCCACTGTCTCAGGTGCAGAAAGTTTTCAAGGGAGAGAGGAAAGGAAGAGGAAAATGGAAGCTGAGGAGAGCTGGTCCTGTCCCTCTTGTTGGTAAAGAGGGGGCATCCAGAAAGAGGTAAGGAGATAGTTTTATTTTAATTCAAGAAGGAGTGCCTGGTGGCGTAGCTGGTGTGCTCTGTCACACTACAGACCCCTCCCTGTGTGTGTGCGTGCGTGCGTGCGTGCGTGCGTGCGTGCGTGCGTGCGTGCGTCTGCAGGGGGTATCTGTCCCATCCATAGATATCAGGGGTACTGCAGCTGCTGCTGCTGTTCAAACTTTTGCTTTAGGCCCATTCCTTTGATGTTAATAAGCGTTTCTAGTACAATCTTTTTCGCTCTGTTCACCCACATCTTTACATTACCTCGTGTGTGTGTGTGTGTGTGTGTGTGTATGTGTATGTGTGTGTACGTGTGTATAGCATGTGTTTGAAACACTATACTGTATCTGCATAGAAAAAAAGCCTTCTTTTAGTAATGTACAGTTCAAATACTGTATGAACATGACCCCATCTCATCTCATCCCCCTGACTCTGGATACAAAACATTCATGTATTCGTTTGCAACTTTTCATACAATTTGCTTGCACCATTTCAGAGAAATTAAATATTTAAAATGGAAATAAATTGGTAACTGCAGTAACAAACAACACTGTACATGCTAATAGTACATCCATGTAAGCAGTACATACATGCTCAGGAGTTGTTTTTTTGGATCGGTATATACTTGTCATTATCCACTTCAACCATTTTAATTCCCCCCTTTTAAATTATTGTACTGGTTGATGTGTATGTATATATATATATATATATATATATATATATATATATATATATATATATATAGATATATATCTATATATCTATATATATATATATATATATATTTCAACCATTATCACCTACAGTACAGTAGCATACAGTGCTCCCACTGCAGCAAGGGATTCTGGGAAATGACATGCAATGTTTACTCGCTCATCCCACAACGTGGCGGTATCAAATATAGCGTTTTCCCAGTTATTATATCCCTGCAGGATGTAGGATAATCCCAGCCAAACCCACATACTTACTACATTCCCGTTATGTCACATGTATTATTTCCTGTGAAGGAAGCGCTATGTATATTCCCATTATGGTCACAAATTGGACGATACTGTATTTCCATTATGTCTCCTATTATTTTCCCATGATATCTCATAGAATACTGTCATCCAAAACCACATCATTATTGAATGATTGAAAATGATGCTCCGTTTTATGTCAAGATTGTCTTGACACTTAGACCCCCAAGATTTCAATAGCGCCTCACTTAAAAGATGACATTATTTTTGATTCAAATGAACTTTTATGGTGCAGAAGCCGCATGGTGCCTGTGCCTACAGTGTATGTATTTGTCAGTGTGTCTCTATCTGCATTTCTGTCTCTTGCTGGCCGCCAGCCTGTGTGATGATGTCAGCCTGTCTGTGATGTAAGAGAGACATTGTGATATCATCACATACTGTAGGCAGGATGGCAGGTGTAAAGCTTCTAAAAGAGAGAGGGAGGGAGAGAGGTAGAGGAGAGAGAGGGAGAGAGAGGGAGAAAGAGGGAGAGAGAGAGCAAGCAGCTCCTCCCTCCCATGCAAATGACTGGAGGCAGAGGAGTAGAGGGACAGAAGCCTGTGCTGCTTGTAATGGGACAGGATTTGGGGTGCTGTTTCATGCTCTATCTCCCTCCCTCCCACTGTCTCAGGTGCAGAAAGTTTTCAAGGGAGAGAGGAAAGGAAGAGGAAAATGGAAGCTGAGGAGAGCTGGTCCTGTCCCTCTTGTTGGTAAAGAGGGGGCATCCAGAAAGAGGTAAGGAGATAGTTTTATTTTAATTCAAGAAGGAGTGCCTGGTGGCGTAGCTGGTGTGCTCTGTCACACTACAGACCCCTCCCTGTGTGTGTGTGTGTGTGCGTGCGTGCGTGCGTGCGTGCGTGCGTCTGCAGGGGGTATCTGTCCCATCCATAGATATCAGGGGTACTGCAGCTGCTGCTGCTGTTCAAACTTTTGCTTTAGGCCCATTCCTTTGATGTTAATAAGCGTTTCTAGTACAATCTTTTTCGCTCTGTTCACCCACATCTTTACATTACCTCGTGTGTGTGTGTGTGTGTGTGTGTGTGTGTGTGTGTGTATGTGTATGTGTGTGTACGTGTGTATAGCATGTGTTTGAAACACTATACTGTATCTGCATAGAAAAAAAGCCTTCTTTTAGTAATGTACAGTTCAAATACTGTATGAACATGACCCCATCTCATCTCATCCCCCTGACTCTGGATACAAAACATTCATGTATTCGTTTGCAACTTTTCATACAATTTGCTTGCACCATTTCAGAGAAATTAAATATTTAAAATGGAAATAAATTGGTAACTGCAGTAACAAACAACACTGTACATGCTAATAGTACATCCATGTAAGCAGTACATACATGCTCAGGAGTTGTTTTTTTGGATCGGTATATACTTGTCATTATCCACTTCAACCATTTTAATTCCCCCCTTTTAAATTATTGTACTGGTTGATGTGTATGTATATATATATATATATATATATATATATATATATATAGATATATATCTATATATATATATATATATATATATTTCAACCATTATCACCTACAGTACAGTAGCATACAGTGCTCCCACTGCAGCAAGGGATTCTGGGAAATGACATGCAATGTTTACTCGCTCATCCCACAACGTGGCGGTATCAAATATAGCGTTTTCCCAGTTATTATATCCCTGCAGGATGTAGGATAATCCCAGCCAAACCCACATACTTACTACATTCCCGTTATGTCACATGTATTATTTCCTGTGAAGGAAGCGCTATGTATATTCCCATTATGGTCACAAATTGGACGATACTGTATTTCCATTATGTCTCCTATTATTTTCCCATGATATCTCATAGAATACTGTCATCCAAAACCACATCATTATTGAATGATTGAAAATGATGCTCCGTTTTATGTCAAGATTGTCTTGACACTTAGACCCCCAAGATTTCAATAGCGCCTCACTTAAAAGATGACATTATTTTTGATTCAAATGAACTTTTATGGTGCAGAAGCCGCATGGTGCCTGTGCCTACAGTGTATGTATTTGTCAGTGTGTCTCTATCTGCATTTCTGTCTCTTGCTGGCCGCCAGCCTGTGTGATGATGTCAGCCTGTCTGTGATGTAAGAGAGACATTGTGATATCATCACATACTGTAGGCAGGATGGCAGGTGTAAAGCTTCTAAAAGAGAGAGGGAGGGAGAGAGGTAGAGGAGAGAGAGGGAGAAAGAGGGAGAGAGAGAGCAAGCAGCTCCTCCCTCCCATGCAAATGACTGGAGGCAGAGGAGTAGAGGGACAGAAGCCTGTGCTGCTTGTAATGGGACAGGATTTGGGGTGCTGTTTCATGCTCTATCTCCCTCCCTCCCACTGTCTCAGGTGCAGAAAGTTTTCAAGGGAGAGAGGAAAGGAAGAGGAAAATGGAAGCTGAGGAGAGCTGGTCCTGTCCCTCTTGTTGGTAAAGAGGGGGCATCCAGAAAGAGGTAAGGAGATAGTTTTATTTTAATTCAAGAAGGAGTGCCTGGTGGCGTAGCTGGTGTGCTCTGTCACACTACAGACCCCTCCCTGTGTGTGTGTGTGTGCGTGCGTGCGTGCGTGCGTGCGTGCGTGCGTGCGTGCGTGCGTCTGCAGGGGGTATCTGTCCCATCCATAGATATCAGGGGTACTGCAGCTGCTGCTGCTGTTCAAACTTTTGCTTTAGGCCCATTCCTTTGATGTTAATAAGCGTTTCTAGTACAATCTTTTTCGCTCTGTTCACCCACATCTTTACATTACCTCGTGTGTGTGTGTGTGTGTGTGTGTGTGTGTGTGTGTGTATGTGTATGTGTGTGTGTGTGTACGTGTGTATAGCATGTGTTTGAAACACTATACTGTATCTGCATAGAAAAAAAGCCTTCTTTTAGTAATGTACAGTTCAAATACTGTATGAACATGACCCCATCTCATCTCATCCCCCTGACTCTGGATACAAAACATTCATGTATTCGTTTGCAACTTTTCATACAATTTGCTTGCACCATTTCAGAGAAATTAAATATTTAAAATGGAAATAAATTGGTAACTGCAGTAACAAACAACACTGTACATGCTAATAGTACATCCATGTAAGCAGTACATACATGCTCAGGAGTTGTTTTTTTGGATCGGTATATACTTGTCATTATCCACTTCAACCATTTTAATTCCCCCCTTTTAAATTATTGTACTGGTTGATGTGTATGTATATATATATATATATATATATATATATATATATATATATATAGATATATATCTATATATATATATATATATATATATATTTCAACCATTATCACCTACAGTACAGTAGCATACAGTGCTCCCACTGCAGCAAGGGATTCTGGGAAATGACATGCAATGTTTACTCGCTCATCCCACAACGTGGCGGTATCAAATATAGCGTTTTCCCAGTTATTATATCCCTGCAGGATGTAGGATAATCCCAGCCAAACCCACATACTTACTACATTCCCGTTATGTCACATGTATTATTTCCTGTGAAGGAAGCGCTATGTATATTCCCATTATGGTCACAAATTGGACGATACTGTATTTCCATTATGTCTCCTATTATTTTCCCATGATATCTCATAGAATACTGTCATCCAAAACCACATCATTATTGAATGATTGAAAATGATGCTCCGTTTTATGTCAAGAATGTCTTGACACTTAGACCCCCAAGATTTCAATAGCGCCTCACTTAAAAGATGACATTATTTTTGATTCAAATGAACTTTTATGGTGCAGAAGCCGCATGGTGCCTGTGCCTACAGTGTATGTATTTGTCAGTGTGTCTCTATCTGCATTTCTGTCTCTTGCTGGCCGCCAGCCTGTGTGATGATGTCAGCCTGTCTGTGATGTAAGAGAGACATTGTGATATCATCACATACTGTAGGCAGGATGGCAGGTGTAAAGCTTCTAAAAGAGAGAGGGAGGGAGAGAGGTAGAGGAGAGAGAGGGAGAAAGAGGGAGAGAGAGAGCAAGCAGCTCCTCCCTCCCATGCAAATGACTGGAGGCAGAGGAGTAGAGGGACAGAAGCCTGTGCTGCTTGTAATGGGACAGGATTTGGGGTGCTGTTTCATGCTCTATCTCCCTCCCTCCCACTGTCTCAGGTGCAGAAAGTTTTCAAGGGAGAGAGGAAAGGAAGAGGAAAATGGAAGCTGAGGAGAGCTGGTCCTGTCCCTCTTGTTGGTAAAGAGGGGGCATCCAGAAAGAGGTAAGGAGATAGTTTTATTTTAATTCAAGAAGGAGTGCCTGGTGGCGTAGCTGGTGTGCTCTGTCACACTACAGACCCCTCCCTGTGTGTGTGTGTGTGTGCGTGCGTGCGTGCGTGCGTCTGCAGGGGGTATCTGTCCCATCCATAGATATCAGGGGTACTGCAGCTGCTGCTGCTGTTCAAACTTTTGCTTTAGGCCCATTCCTTTGATGTTAATAAGCGTTTCTAGTACAATCTTTTTCGCTCTGTTCACCCACATCTTTACATTACCTCGTGTGTGTGTGTGTGTGTGTGTGTGTGTGTATGTGTATGTGTGTGTACGTGTGTATAGCATGTGTTTGAAACACTATACTGTATCTGCATAGAAAAAAAGCCTTCTTTTAGTAATGTACAGTTCAAATACTGTATGAACATGACCCCATCTCATCTCATCCCCCTGACTCTGGATACAAAACATTCATGTATTCGTTTGCAACTTTTCATACAATTTGCTTGCACCATTTCAGAGAAATTAAATATTTAAAATGGAAATAAATTGGTAACTGCAGTAACAAACAACACTGTACATGCTAATAGTACATCCATGTAAGCAGTACATACATGCTCAGGAGTTGTTTTTTTGGATCGGTATATACTTGTCATTATCCACTTCAACCATTTTAATTCCCCCCTTTTAAATTATTGTACTGGTTGATGTGTATGTATATATATATATATATATATATATATATATATAGATATATATCTATATATATATATATATATATATATATTTCAACCATTATCACCTACAGTACAGTAGCATACAGTGCTCCCACTGCAGCAAGGGATTCTGGGAAATGACATGCAATGTTTACTCGCTCATCCCACAACGTGGCGGTATCAAATATAGCGTTTTCCCAGTTATTATATCCCTGCAGGATGTAGGATAATCCCAGCCAAACCCACATACTTACTACATTCCCGTTATGTCACATGTATTATTTCCTGTGAAGGAAGCGCTATGTATATTCCCATTATGGTCACAAATTGGACGATACTGTATTTCCATTATGTCTCCTATTATTTTCCCATGATATCTCATAGAATACTGTCATCCAAAACCACATCATTATTGAATGATTGAAAATGATGCTCCGTTTTATGTCAAGATTGTCTTGACACTTAGACCCCCAAGATTTCAATAGCGCCTCACTTAAAAGATGACATTATTTTTGATTCAAATGAACTTTTATGGTGCAGAAGCCGCATGGTGCCTGTGCCTACAGTGTATGTATTTGTCAGTGTGTCTCTATCTGCATTTCTGTCTCTTGCTGGCCGCCAGCCTGTGTGATGATGTCAGCCTGTCTGTGATGTAAGAGAGACATTGTGATATCATCACATACTGTAGGCAGGATGGCAGGTGTAAAGCTTCTAAAAGAGAGAGGGAGGGAGAGAGGTAGAGGAGAGAGAGGGAGAAAGAGGGAGAGAGAGAGCAAGCAGCTCCTCCCTCCCATGCAAATGACTGGAGGCAGAGGAGTAGAGGGACAGAAGCCTGTGCTGCTTGTAATGGGACAGGATTTGGGGTGCTGTTTCATGCTCTATCTCCCTCCCTCCCACTGTCTCAGGTGCAGAAAGTTTTCAAGGGAGAGAGGAAAGGAAGAGGAAAATGGAAGCTGAGGAGAGCTGGTCCTGTCCCTCTTGTTGGTAAAGAGGGGGCATCCAGAAAGAGGTAAGGAGATAGTTTTATTTTAATTCAAGAAGGAGTGCCTGGTGGCGTAGCTGGTGTGCTCTGTCACACTACAGACCCCTCCCTGTGTGTGTGTGTGTGTGTGTGTGTGCGTGCGTGCGTGCGTGCGTGCGTGCGTCTGCAGGGGGTATCTGTCCCATCCATAGATATCAGGGGTACTGCAGCTGCTGCTGCTGTTCAAACTTTTGCTTTAGGCCCATTCCTTTGATGTTAATAAGCGTTTCTAGTACAATCTTTTTCGCTCTGTTCACCCACATCTTTACATTACCTCGTGTGTGTGTGTGTGTGTGTGTGTGTATGTGTATGTGTGTGTACGTGTGTATAGCATGTGTTTGAAACACTATACTGTATCTGCATAGAAAAAAAGCCTTCTTTTAGTAATGTACAGTTCAAATACTGTATGAACATGACCCCATCTCATCTCATCCCCCTGACTCTGGATACAAAACATTCATGTATTCGTTTGCAACTTTTCATACAATTTGCTTGCACCATTTCAGAGAAATTAAATATTTAAAATGGAAATAAATTGGTAACTGCAGTAACAAACAACACTGTACATGCTAATAGTACATCCATGTAAGCAGTACATACATGCTCAGGAGTTGTTTTTTTGGATCGGTATATACTTGTCATTATCCACTTCAACCATTTTAATTCCCCCCTTTTAAATTATTGTACTGGTTGATGTGTATGTATATATATATATATATATATATATATATATATATATATAGATATATATCTATATATCTATATATATATATATATATATATATATTTCAACCATTATCACCTACAGTACAGTAGCATACAGTGCTCCCACTGCAGCAAGGGATTCTGGGAAATGACATGCAATGTTTACTCGCTCATCCCACAACGTGGCGGTATCAAATATAGCGTTTTCCCAGTTATTATATCCCTGCAGGATGTAGGATAATCCCAGCCAAACCCACATACTTACTACATTCCCGTTATGTCACATGTATTATTTCCTGTGAAGGAAGCGCTATGTATATTCCCATTATGGTCACAAATTGGACGATACTGTATTTCCATTATGTCTCCTATTATTTTCCCATGATATCTCATAGAATACTGTCATCCAAAACCACATCATTATTGAATGATTGAAAATGATGCTCCGTTTTATGTCAAGATTGTCTTGACACTTAGACCCCCAAGATTTCAATAGCGCCTCACTTAAAAGATGACATTATTTTTGATTCAAATGAACTTTTATGGTGCAGAAGCCGCATGGTGCCTGTGCCTACAGTGTATGTATTTGTCAGTGTGTCTCTATCTGCATTTCTGTCTCTTGCTGGCCGCCAGCCTGTGTGATGATGTCAGCCTGTCTGTGATGTAAGAGAGACATTGTGATATCATCACATACTGTAGGCAGGATGGCAGGTGTAAAGCTTCTAAAAGAGAGAGGGAGGGAGAGAGGTAGAGGAGAGAGAGGGAGAAAGAGGGAGAGAGAGAGCAAGCAGCTCCTCCCTCCCATGCAAATGACTGGAGGCAGAGGAGTAGAGGGACAGAAGCCTGTGCTGCTTGTAATGGGACAGGATTTGGGGTGCTGTTTCATGCTCTATCTCCCTCCCTCCCACTGTCTCAGGTGCAGAAAGTTTTCAAGGGAGAGAGGAAAGGAAGAGGAAAATGGAAGCTGAGGAGAGCTGGTCCTGTCCCTCTTGTTGGTAAAGAGGGGGCATCCAGAAAGAGGTAAGGAGATAGTTTTATTTTAATTCAAGAAGGAGTGCCTGGTGGCGTAGCTGGTGTGCTCTGTCACACTACAGACCCCTCCCTGTGTGTGTGTGTGCGTGTGTGCGTGCGTGCGTGCGTGCGTGCGTGCGTGCGTGCGTGCGTCTGCAGGGGGTATCTGTCCCATCCATAGATATCAGGGGTACTGCAGCTGCTGCTGCTGTTCAAACTTTTGCTTTAGGCCCATTCCTTTGATGTTAATAAGCGTTTCTAGTACAATCTTTTTCGCTCTGTTCACCCACATCTTTACATTACCTCGTGTGTGTGTGTGTGTGTGTGTGTGTGTGTGTGTGTGTGTATGTGTATGTGTGTGTACGTGTGTATAGCATGTGTTTGAAACACTATACTGTATCTGCATAGAAAAAAAGCCTTCTTTTAGTAATGTACAGTTCAAATACTGTATGAACATGACCCCATCTCATCTCATCCCCCTGACTCTGGATACAAAACATTCATGTATTCGTTTGCAACTTTTCATACAATTTGCTTGCACCATTTCAGAGAAATTAAATATTTAAAATGGAAATAAATTGGTAACTGCAGTAACAAACAACACTGTACATGCTAATAGTACATCCATGTAAGCAGTACATACATGCTCAGGAGTTGTTTTTTTGGATCGGTATATACTTGTCATTATCCACTTCAACCATTTTAATTCCCCCCTTTTAAATTATTGTACTGGTTGATGTGTATGTATATATATATATATATATATATATATATATATATATATATAGATATATATCTATATATATATATATATATATATATTTCAACCATTATCACCTACAGTACAGTAGCATACAGTGCTCCCACTGCAGCAAGGGATTCTGGGAAATGACATGCAATGTTTACTCGCTCATCCCACAACGTGGCGGTATCAAATATAGCGTTTTCCCAGTTATTATATCCCTGCAGGATGTAGGATAATCCCAGCCAAACCCACATACTTACTACATTCCCGTTATGTCACATGTATTATTTCCTGTGAAGGAAGCGCTATGTATATTCCCATTATGGTCACAAATTGGACGATACTGTATTTCCATTATGTCTCCTATTATTTTCCCATGATATCTCATAGAATACTGTCATCCAAAACCACATCATTATTGAATGATTGAAAATGATGCTCCGTTTTATGTCAAGATTGTCTTGACACTTAGACCCCCAAGATTTCAATAGCGCCTCACTTAAAAGATGACATTATTTTTGATTCAAATGAACTTTTATGGTGCAGAAGCCGCATGGTGCCTGTGCCTACAGTGTATGTATTTGTCAGTGTGTCTCTATCTGCATTTCTGTCTCTTGCTGGCCGCCAGCCTGTGTGATGATGTCAGCCTGTCTGTGATGTAAGAGAGACATTGTGATATCATCACATACTGTAGGCAGGATGGCAGGTGTAAAGCTTCTAAAAGAGAGAGGGAGGGAGAGAGGTAGAGGAGAGAGAGGGAGAAAGAGGGAGAGAGAGAGCAAGCAGCTCCTCCCTCCCATGCAAATGACTGGAGGCAGAGGAGTAGAGGGACAGAAGCCTGTGCTGCTTGTAATGGGACAGGATTTGGGGTGCTGTTTCATGCTCTATCTCCCTCCCTCCCACTGTCTCAGGTGCAGAAAGTTTTCAAGAGAGAGAGGAAAGGAAGAGGAAAATGGAAGCTGAGGAGAGCTGGTCCTGTCCCTCTTGTTGGTAAAGAGGGGGCATCCAGAAAGAGGTAAGGAGATAGTTTTATTTTAATTCAAGAAGGAGTGCCTGGTGGCGTAGCTGGTGTGCTCTGTCACACTACAGACCCCTCCCTGTGTGTGTGTGTGCGTGCGTGCGTGCGTGCGTGCGTGCGTGCGTCTGCAGGGGGTATCTGTCCCATCCATAGATATCAGGGGTACTGCAGCTGCTGCTGCTGTTCAAACTTTTGCTTTAGGCCCATTCCTTTGATGTTAATAAGCGTTTCTAGTACAATCTTTTTCGCTCTGTTCACCCACATCTTTACATTACCTCGTGTGTGTGTGTGTGTGTGTGTGTGTATGTGTATGTGTGTGTACGTGTGTATAGCATGTGTTTGAAACACTATACTGTATCTGCATAGAAAAAAAGCCTTCTTTTAGTAATGTACAGTTCAAATACTGTATGAACATGACCCCATCTCATCTCATCCCCCTGACTCTGGATACAAAACATTCATGTATTCGTTTGCAACTTTTCATACAATTTGCTTGCACCATTTCAGAGAAATTAAATATTTAAAATGGAAATAAATTGGTAACTGCAGTAACAAACAACACTGTACATGCTAATAGTACATCCATGTAAGCAGTACATACATGCTCAGGAGTTGTTTTTTTGGATCGGTATATACTTGTCATTATCCACTTCAACCATTTTAATTCCCCCCTTTTAAATTATTGTACTGGTTGATGTGTATGTATATATATATATATATATATATATATATATATATAGATATATAGATATATATCTATATATATATATATATATATATATATATTTCAACCATTATCACCTACAGTACAGTAGCATACAGTGCTCCCACTGCAGCAAGGGATTCTGGGAAATGACATGCAATGTTTACTCGCTCATCCCACAACGTGGCGGTATCAAATATAGCGTTTTCCCAGTTATTATATCCCTGCAGGATGTAGGATAATCCCAGCCAAACCCACATACTTACTACATTCCCGTTATGTCACATGTATTATTTCCTGTGAAGGAAGCGCTATGTATATTCCCATTATGGTCACAAATTGGACGATACTGTATTTCCATTATGTCTCCTATTATTTTCCCATGATATCTCATAGAATACTGTCATCCAAAACCACATCATTATTGAATGATTGAAAATGATGCTCCGTTTTATGTCAAGATTGTCTTGACACTTAGACCCCCAAGATTTCAATAGCGCCTCACTTAAAAGATGACATTATTTTTGATTCAAATGAACTTTTATGGTGCAGAAGCCGCATGGTGCCTGTGCCTACAGTGTATGTATTTGTCAGTGTGTCTCTATCTGCATTTCTGTCTCTTGCTGGCCGCCAGCCTGTGTGATGATGTCAGCCTGTCTGTGATGTAAGAGAGACATTGTGATATCATCACATACTGTAGGCAGGATGGCAGGTGTAAAGCTTCTAAAAGAGAGAGGGAGGGAGAGAGGTAGAGGAGAGAGAGGGAGAAAGAGGGAGAGAGAGAGCAAGCAGCTCCTCCCTCCCATGCAAATGACTGGAGGCAGAGGAGTAGAGGGACAGAAGCCTGTGCTGCTTGTAATGGGACAGGATTTGGGGTGCTGTTTCATGCTCTATCTCCCTCCCTCCCACTGTCTCAGGTGCAGAAAGTTTTCAAGGGAGAGAGGAAAGGAAGAGGAAAATGGAAGCTGAGGAGAGCTGGTCCTGTCCCTCTTGTTGGTAAAGAGGGGGCATCCAGAAAGAGGTAAGGAGATAGTTTTATTTTAATTCAAGAAGGAGTGCCTGGTGGCGTAGCTGGTGTGCTCTGTCACACTACAGACCCCTCCCTGTGTGTGTGTGTGCGTGCGTGCGTGCGTCTGCAGGGGGTATCTGTCCCATCCATAGATATCAGGGGTACTGCAGCTGCTGCTGCTGTTCAAACTTTTGCTTTAGGCCCATTCCTTTGATGTTAATAAGCGTTTCTAGTACAATCTTTTTCGCTCTGTTCACCCACATCTTTACATTACCTCGTGTGTGTGTGTGTGTGTGTGTGTGTGTGTATGTGTATGTGTGTGTACGTGTGTATAGCATGTGTTTGAAACACTATACTGTATCTGCATAGAAAAAAAGCCTTCTTTTAGTAATGTACAGTTCAAATACTGTATGAACATGACCCCATCTCATCTCATCCCCCTGACTCTGGATACAAAACATTCATGTATTCGTTTGCAACTTTTCATACAATTTGCTTGCACCATTTCAGAGAAATTAAATATTTAAAATGGAAATAAATTGGTAACTGCAGTAACAAACAACACTGTACATGCTAATAGTACATCCATGTAAGCAGTACATACATGCTCAGGAGTTGTTTTTTTGGATCGGTATATACTTGTCATTATCCACTTCAACCATTTTAATTCCCCCCTTTTAAATTATTGTACTGGTTGATGTGTATGTATATATATATATATATATATATATATATATATATATAGATATATATCTATATATCTATATATATATATATATATATATTTCAACCATTATCACCTACAGTACAGTAGCATACAGTGCTCCCACTGCAGCAAGGGATTCTGGGAAATGACATGCAATGTTTACTCGCTCATCCCACAACGTGGCGGTATCAAATATAGCGTTTTCCCAGTTATTATATCCCTGCAGGATGTAGGATAATCCCAGCCAAACCCACATACTTACTACATTCCCGTTATGTCACATGTATTATTTCCTGTGAAGGAAGCGCTATGTATATTCCCATTATGGTCACAAATTGGACGATACTGTATTTCCATTATGTCTCCTATTATTTTCCCATGATATCTCATAGAATACTGTCATCCAAAACCACATCATTATTGAATGATTGAAAATGATGCTCCGTTTTATGTCAAGATTGTCTTGACACTTAGACCCCCAAGATTTCAATAGCGCCTCACTTAAAAGATGACATTATTTTTGATTCAAATGAACTTTTATGGTGCAGAAGCCGCATGGTGCCTGTGCCTACAGTGTATGTATTTGTCAGTGTGTCTCTATCTGCATTTCTGTCTCTTGCTGGCCGCCAGCCTGTGTGATGATGTCAGCCTGTCTGTGATGTAAGAGAGACATTGTGATATCATCACATACTGTAGGCAGGATGGCAGGTGTAAAGCTTCTAAAAGAGAGAGGGAGGGAGAGAGGTAGAGGAGAGAGAGGGAGAAAGAGGGAGAGAGAGAGCAAGCAGCTCCTCCCTCCCATGCAAATGACTGGAGGCAGAGGAGTAGAGGGACAGAAGCCTGTGCTGCTTGTAATGGGACAGGATTTGGGGTGCTGTTTCATGCTCTATCTCCCTCCCTCCCACTGTCTCAGGTGCAGAAAGTTTTCAAGGGAGAGAGGAAAGGAAGAGGAAAATGGAAGCTGAGGAGAGCTGGTCCTGTCCCTCTTGTTGGTAAAGAGGGGGCATCCAGAAAGAGGTAAGGAGATAGTTTTATTTTAATTCAAGAAGGAGTGCCTGGTGGCGTAGCTGGTGTGCTCTGTCACACTACAGACCCCTCCCTGTGCGTGCGTGCGTGCGTGCGTGCGTGCGTGCGTGCGTCTGCAGGGGGTATCTGTCCCATCCATAGATATCAGGGGTACTGCAGCTGCTGCTGCTGTTCAAACTTTTGCTTTAGGCCCATTCCTTTGATGTTAATAAGCGTTTCTAGTACAATCTTTTTCGCTCTGTTCACCCACATCTTTACATTACCTCGTGTGTGTGTGTGTGTGTGTGTGTGTGTGTGTGTATGTGTATGTGTGTGTACGTGTGTATAGCATGTGTTTGAAACACTATACTGTATCTGCATAGAAAAAAAGCCTTCTTTTAGTAATGTACAGTTCAAATACTGTATGAACATGACCCCATCTCATCTCATCCCCCTGACTCTGGATACAAAACATTCATGTATTCGTTTGCAACTTTTCATACAATTTGCTTGCACCATTTCAGAGAAATTAAATATTTAAAATGGAAATAAATTGGTAACTGCAGTAACAAACAACACTGTACATGCTAATAGTACATCCATGTAAGCAGTACATACATGCTCAGGAGTTGTTTTTTTGGATCGGTATATACTTGTCATTATCCACTTCAACCATTTTAATTCCCCCCTTTTAAATTATTGTACTGGTTGATGTGTATGTATATATATATATATATAGATATATATCTATATATATATATATATATATATATATATTTCAACCATTATCACCTACAGTACAGTAGCATACAGTGCTCCCACTGCAGCAAGGGATTCTGGGAAATGACATGCAATGTTTACTCGCTCATCCCACAACGTGGCGGTATCAAATATAGCGTTTTCCCAGTTATTATATCCCTGCAGGATGTAGGATAATCCCAGCCAAACCCACATACTTACTACATTCCCGTTATGTCACATGTATTATTTCCTGTGAAGGAAGCGCTATGTATATTCCCATTATGGTCACAAATTGGACGATACTGTATTTCCATTATGTCTCCTATTATTTTCCCATGATATCTCATAGAATACTGTCATCCAAAACCACATCATTATTGAATGATTGAAAATGATGCTCCGTTTTATGTCAAGATTGTCTTGACACTTAGACCCCCAAGATTTCAATAGCGCCTCACTTAAAAGATGACATTATTTTTGATTCAAATGAACTTTTATGGTGCAGAAGCCGCATGGTGCCTGTGCCTACAGTGTATGTATTTGTCAGTGTGTCTCTATCTGCATTTCTGTCTCTTGCTGGCCGCCAGCCTGTGTGATGATGTCAGCCTGTCTGTGATGTAAGAGAGACATTGTGATATCATCACATACTGTAGGCAGGATGGCAGGTGTAAAGCTTCTAAAAGAGAGAGGGAGGGAGAGAGGTAGAGGAGAGAGAGGGAGAAAGAGGGAGAGAGAGAGCAAGCAGCTCCTCCCTCCCATGCAAATGACTGGAGGCAGAGGAGTAGAGGGACAGAAGCCTTTGCTGCTTGTAATGGGACAGGATTTGGGGTGCTGTTTCATGCTCTATCTCCCTCCCTCCCACTGTCTCAGGTGCAGAAAGTTTTCAAGGGAGAGAGGAAAGGAAGAGGAAAATGGAAGCTGAGGAGAGCTGGTCCTGTCCCTCTTGTTGGTAAAGAGGGGGCATCCAGAAAGAGGTAAGGAGATAGTTTTATTTTAATTCAAGAAGGAGTGCCTGGTGGCGTAGCTGGTGTGCTCTGTCACACTACAGACCCCTCCCTGTGTGTGTGTGTGTGTGCGTGCGTGCGTGCGTGCGTGCGTGCGTGCGTGCGTGCGTGCGTCTGCAGGGGGTATCTGTCCCATCCATAGATATCAGGGGTACTGCAGCTGCTGCTGCTGTTCAAACTTTTGCTTTAGGCCCATTCCTTTGATGTTAATAAGCGTTTCTAGTACAATCTTTTTCGCTCTGTTCACCCACATCTTTACATTACCTCGTGTGTGTGTGTGTGTGTGTGTGTATGTGTATGTGTGTGTACGTGTGTATAGCATGTGTTTGAAACACTATACTGTATCTGCATAGAAAAAAAGCCTTCTTTTAGTAATGTACAGTTCAAATACTGTATGAACATGACCCCATCTCATCTCATCCCCCTGACTCTGGATACAAAACATTCATGTATTCGTTTGCAACTTTTCATACAATTTGCTTGCACCATTTCAGAGAAATTAAATATTTAAAATGGAAATAAATTGGTAACTGCAGTAACAAACAACACTGTACATGCTAATAGTACATCCATGTAAGCAGTACATACATGCTCAGGAGTTGTTTTTTTGGATCGGTATATACTTGTCATTATCCACTTCAACCATTTTAATTCCCCCCTTTTAAATTATTGTACTGGTTGATGTGTATGTATATATATATATATATAGATATATATCTATATATATATATATATATATATATATATATTTCAACCATTATCACCTACAGTACAGTAGCATACAGTGCTCCCACTGCAGCAAGGGATTCTGGGAAATGACATGCAATGTTTACTCGCTCATCCCACAACGTGGCGGTATCAAATATAGCGTTTTCCCAGTTATTATATCCCTGCAGGATGTAGGATAATCCCAGCCAAACCCACATACTTACTACATTCCCGTTATGTCACATGTATTATTTCCTGTGAAGGAAGCGCTATGTATATTCCCATTATGGTCACAAATTGGACGATACTGTATTTCCATTATGTCTCCTATTATTTTCCCATGATATCTCATAGAATACTGTCATCCAAAACCACATCATTATTGAATGATTGAAAATGATGCTCCGTTTTATGTCAAGATTGTCTTGACACTTAGACCCCCAAGATTTCAATAGCGCCTCACTTAAAAGATGACATTATTTTTGATTCAAATGAACTTTTATGGTGCAGAAGCCGCATGGTGCCTGTGCCTACAGTGTATGTATTTGTCAGTGTGTCTCTATCTGCATTTCTGTCTCTTGCTGGCCGCCAGCCTGTGTGATGATGTCAGCCTGTCTGTGATGTAAGAGAGACATTGTGATATCATCACATACTGTAGGCAGGATGGCAGGTGTAAAGCTTCTAAAAGAGAGAGGGAGGGAGAGAGGTAGAGGAGAGAGAGGGAGAAAGAGGGAGAGAGAGAGCAAGCAGCTCCTCCCTCCCATGCAAATGACTGGAGGCAGAGGAGTAGAGGGACAGAAGCCTGTGCTGCTTGTAATGGGACAGGATTTGGGGTGCTGTTTCATGCTCTATCTCCCTCCCTCCCACTGTCTCAGGTGCAGAAAGTTTTCAAGGGAGAGAGGAAAGGAAGAGGAAAATGGAAGCTGAGGAGAGCTGGTCCTGTCCCTCTTGTTGGTAAAGAGGGGGCATCCAGAAAGAGGTAAGGAGATAGTTTTATTTTAATTCAAGAAGGAGTGCCTGGTGGCGTAGCTGGTGTGCTCTGTCACACTACAGACCCCTCCCTGTGTGTGTGTGTGTGTGCGTGCGTGCGTGCGTGCGTGCGTGCGTGCGTGCGTGCGTGCGTCTGCAGGGGGTATCTGTCCCATCCATAGATATCAGGGGTACTGCAGCTGCTGCTGCTGTTCAAACTTTTGCTTTAGGCCCATTCCTTTGATGTTAATAAGCGTTTCTAGTACAATCTTTTTCGCTCTGTTCACCCACATCTTTACATTACCTCGTGTGTGTGTGTGTGTGTGTGTATGTGTATGTGTGTGTACGTGTGTATAGCATGTGTTTGAAACACTATACTGTATCTGCATAGAAAAAAAGCCTTCTTTTAGTAATGTACAGTTCAAATACTGTATGAACATGACCCCATCTCATCTCATCCCCCTGACTCTGGATACAAAACATTCATGTATTCGTTTGCAACTTTTCATACAATTTGCTTGCACCATTTCAGAGAAATTAAATATTTAAAATGGAAATAAATTGGTAACTGCAGTAACAAACAACACTGTACATGCTAATAGTACATCCATGTAAGCAGTACATACATGCTCAGGAGTTGTTTTTTTGGATCGGTATATACTTGTCATTATCCACTTCAACCATTTTAATTCCCCCCTTTTAAATTATTGTACTGGTTGATGTGTATGTATATATATATATATATATATATATATATATAGATATATATCTATATATCTATATATATATATATATATATATATATATTTCAACCATTATCACCTACAGTACAGTAGCATACAGTGCTCCCACTGCAGCAAGGGATTCTGGGAAATGACATGCAATGTTTACTCGCTCATCCCACAACGTGGCGGTATCAAATATAGCGTTTTCCCAGTTATTATATCCCTGCAGGATGTAGGATAATCCCAGCCAAACCCACATACTTACTACATTCCCGTTATGTCACATGTATTATTTCCTGTGAAGGAAGCGCTATGTATATTCCCATTATGGTCACAAATTGGACGATACTGTATTTCCATTATGTCTCCTATTATTTTCCCATGATATCTCATAGAATACTGTCATCCAAAACCACATCATTATTGAATGATTGAAAATGATGCTCCGTTTTATGTCAAGATTGTCTTGACACTTAGACCCCCAAGATTTCAATAGCGCCTCACTTAAAAGATGACATTATTTTTGATTCAAATGAACTTTTATGGTGCAGAAGCCGCATGGTGCCTGTGCCTACAGTGTATGTATTTGTCAGTGTGTCTCTATCTGCATTTCTGTCTCTTGCTGGCCGCCAGCCTGTGTGATGATGTCAGCCTGTCTGTGATGTAAGAGAGACATTGTGATATCATCACATACTGTAGGCAGGATGGCAGGTGTAAAGCTTCTAAAAGAGAGAGGGAGGGAGAGAGGTAGAGGAGAGAGAGGGAGAAAGAGGGAGAGAGAGAGCAAGCAGCTCCTCCCTCCCATGCAAATGACTGGAGGCAGAGGAGTAGAGGGACAGAAGCCTGTGCTGCTTGTAATGGGACAGGATTTGGGGTGCTGTTTCATGCTCTATCTCCCTCCCTCCCACTGTCTCAGGTGCAGAAAGTTTTCAAGAGAGAGAGGAAAGGAAGAGGAAAATGGAAGCTGAGGAGAGCTGGTCCTGTCCCTCTTGTTGGTAAAGAGGGGGCATCCAGAAAGAGGTAAGGAGATAGTTTTATTTTAATTCAAGAAGGAGTGCCTGGTGGCGTAGCTGGTGTGCTCTGTCACACTACAGACCCCTCCCTGTGTGTGTGTGTGCGTGCGTGCGTGCGTGCGTGCGTGCGTCTGCAGGGGGTATCTGTCCCATCCATAGATATCAGGGGTACTGCAGCTGCTGCTGCTGTTCAAACTTTTGCTTTAGGCCCATTCCTTTGATGTTAATAAGCGTTTCTAGTACAATCTTTTTCGCTCTGTTCACCCACATCTTTACATTACCTCGTGTGTGTGTGTGTGTGTGTGTGTGTATGTGTATGTGTGTGTACGTGTGTATAGCATGTGTTTGAAACACTATACTGTATCTGCATAGAAAAAAAGCCTTCTTTTAGTAATGTACAGTTCAAATACTGTATGAACATGACCCCATCTCATCTCATCCCCCTGACTCTGGATACAAAACATTCATGTATTCGTTTGCAACTTTTCATACAATTTGCTTGCACCATTTCAGAGAAATTAAATATTTAAAATGGAAATAAATTGGTAACTGCAGTAACAAACAACACTGTACATGCTAATAGTACATCCATGTAAGCAGTACATACATGCTCAGGAGTTGTTTTTTTGGATCGGTATATACTTGTCATTATCCACTTCAACCATTTTAATTCCCCCCTTTTAAATTATTGTACTGGTTGATGTGTATGTATATATATATATATATATATATATATATATATATAGATATATAGATATATATCTATATATATATATATATATATATATATATTTCAACCATTATCACCTACAGTACAGTAGCATACAGTGCTCCCACTGCAGCAAGGGATTCTGGGAAATGACATGCAATGTTTACTCGCTCATCCCACAACGTGGCGGTATCAAATATAGCGTTTTCCCAGTTATTATATCCCTGCAGGATGTAGGATAATCCCAGCCAAACCCACATACTTACTACATTCCCGTTATGTCACATGTATTATTTCCTGTGAAGGAAGCGCTATGTATATTCCCATTATGGTCACAAATTGGACGATACTGTATTTCCATTATGTCTCCTATTATTTTCCCATGATATCTCATAGAATACTGTCATCCAAAACCACATCATTATTGAATGATTGAAAATGATGCTCCGTTTTATGTCAAGATTGTCTTGACACTTAGACCCCCAAGATTTCAATAGCGCCTCACTTAAAAGATGACATTATTTTTGATTCAAATGAACTTTTATGGTGCAGAAGCCGCATGGTGCCTGTGCCTACAGTGTATGTATTTGTCAGTGTGTCTCTATCTGCATTTCTGTCTCTTGCTGGCCGCCAGCCTGTGTGATGATGTCAGCCTGTCTGTGATGTAAGAGAGACATTGTGATATCATCACATACTGTAGGCAGGATGGCAGGTGTAAAGCTTCTAAAAGAGAGAGGGAGGGAGAGAGGTAGAGGAGAGAGAGGGAGAAAGAGGGAGAGAGAGAGCAAGCAGCTCCTCCCTCCCATGCAAATGACTGGAGGCAGAGGAGTAGAGGGACAGAAGCCTGTGCTGCTTGTAATGGGACAGGATTTGGGGTGCTGTTTCATGCTCTATCTCCCTCCCTCCCACTGTCTCAGGTGCAGAAAGTTTTCAAGGGAGAGAGGAAAGGAAGAGGAAAATGGAAGCTGAGGAGAGCTGGTCCTGTCCCTCTTGTTGGTAAAGAGGGGGCATCCAGAAAGAGGTAAGGAGATAGTTTTATTTTAATTCAAGAAGGAGTGCCTGGTGGCGTAGCTGGTGTGCTCTGTCACACTACAGACCCCTCCCTGTGTGTGTGTGTGCGTGCGTGCGTGCGTCTGCAGGGGGTATCTGTCCCATCCATAGATATCAGGGGTACTGCAGCTGCTGCTGCTGTTCAAACTTTTGCTTTAGGCCCATTCCTTTGATGTTAATAAGCGTTTCTAGTACAATCTTTTTCGCTCTGTTCACCCACATCTTTACATTACCTCGTGTGTGTGTGTGTGTGTGTGTGTGTGTGTATGTGTATGTGTGTGTACGTGTGTATAGCATGTGTTTGAAACACTATACTGTATCTGCATAGAAAAAAAGCCTTCTTTTAGTAATGTACAGTTCAAATACTGTATGAACATGACCCCATCTCATCTCATCCCCCTGACTCTGGATACAAAACATTCATGTATTCGTTTGCAACTTTTCATACAATTTGCTTGCACCATTTCAGAGAAATTAAATATTTAAAATGGAAATAAATTGGTAACTGCAGTAACAAACAACACTGTACATGCTAATAGTACATCCATGTAAGCAGTACATACATGCTCAGGAGTTGTTTTTTTGGATCGGTATATACTTGTCATTATCCACTTCAACCATTTTAATTCCCCCCTTTTAAATTATTGTACTGGTTGATGTGTATGTATATATATATATATATATATATATATATATATATATAGATATATATCTATATATCTATATATATATATATATATATATTTCAACCATTATCACCTACAGTACAGTAGCATACAGTGCTCCCACTGCAGCAAGGGATTCTGGGAAATGACATGCAATGTTTACTCGCTCATCCCACAACGTGGCGGTATCAAATATAGCGTTTTCCCAGTTATTATATCCCTGCAGGATGTAGGATAATCCCAGCCAAACCCACATACTTACTACATTCCCGTTATGTCACATGTATTATTTCCTGTGAAGGAAGCGCTATGTATATTCCCATTATGGTCACAAATTGGACGATACTGTATTTCCATTATGTCTCCTATTATTTTCCCATGATATCTCATAGAATACTGTCATCCAAAACCACATCATTATTGAATGATTGAAAATGATGCTCCGTTTTATGTCAAGATTGTCTTGACACTTAGACCCCCAAGATTTCAATAGCGCCTCACTTAAAAGATGACATTATTTTTGATTCAAATGAACTTTTATGGTGCAGAAGCCGCATGGTGCCTGTGCCTACAGTGTATGTATTTGTCAGTGTGTCTCTATCTGCATTTCTGTCTCTTGCTGGCCGCCAGCCTGTGTGATGATGTCAGCCTGTCTGTGATGTAAGAGAGACATTGTGATATCATCACATACTGTAGGCAGGATGGCAGGTGTAAAGCTTCTAAAAGAGAGAGGGAGGGAGAGAGGTAGAGGAGAGAGAGGGAGAAAGAGGGAGAGAGAGAGCAAGCAGCTCCTCCCTCCCATGCAAATGACTGGAGGCAGAGGAGTAGAGGGACAGAAGCCTGTGCTGCTTGTAATGGGACAGGATTTGGGGTGCTGTTTCATGCTCTATCTCCCTCCCTCCCACTGTCTCAGGTGCAGAAAGTTTTCAAGAGAGAGAGGAAAGGAAGAGGAAAATGGAAGCTGAGGAGAGCTGGTCCTGTCCCTCTTGTTGGTAAAGAGGGGGCATCCAGAAAGAGGTAAGGAGATAGTTTTATTTTAATTCAAGAAGGAGTGCCTGGTGGCGTAGCTGGTGTGCTCTGTCACACTACAGACCCCTCCCTGTGTGTGTGTGTGCGTGCGTGCGTGCGTGCGTGCGTGCGTCTGCAGGGGGTATCTGTCCCATCCATAGATATCAGGGGTACTGCAGCTGCTGCTGCTGTTCAAACTTTTGCTTTAGGCCCATTCCTTTGATGTTAATAAGCGTTTCTAGTACAATCTTTTTCGCTCTGTTCACCCACATCTTTACATTACCTCGTGTGTGTGTGTGTGTGTGTGTGTGTATGTGTATGTGTGTGTACGTGTGTATAGCATGTGTTTGAAACACTATACTGTATCTGCATAGAAAAAAAGCCTTCTTTTAGTAATGTACAGTTCAAATACTGTATGAACATGACCCCATCTCATCTCATCCCCCTGACTCTGGATACAAAACATTCATGTATTCGTTTGCAACTTTTCATACAATTTGCTTGCACCATTTCAGAGAAATTAAATATTTAAAATGGAAATAAATTGGTAACTGCAGTAACAAACAACACTGTACATGCTAATAGTACATCCATGTAAGCAGTACATACATGCTCAGGAGTTGTTTTTTTGGATCGGTATATACTTGTCATTATCCACTTCAACCATTTTAATTCCCCCCTTTTAAATTATTGTACTGGTTGATGTGTATGTATATATATATATATATATATATATATATATATATAGATATATAGATATATATCTATATATATATATATATATATATATATATTTCAACCATTATCACCTACAGTACAGTAGCATACAGTGCTCCCACTGCAGCAAGGGATTCTGGGAAATGACATGCAATGTTTACTCGCTCATCCCACAACGTGGCGGTATCAAATATAGCGTTTTCCCAGTTATTATATCCCTGCAGGATGTAGGATAATCCCAGCCAAACCCACATACTTACTACATTCCCGTTATGTCACATGTATTATTTCCTGTGAAGGAAGCGCTATGTATATTCCCATTATGGTCACAAATTGGACGATACTGTATTTCCATTATGTCTCCTATTATTTTCCCATGATATCTCATAGAATACTGTCATCCAAAACCACATCATTATTGAATGATTGAAAATGATGCTCCGTTTTATGTCAAGATTGTCTTGACACTTAGACCCCCAAGATTTCAATAGCGCCTCACTTAAAAGATGACATTATTTTTGATTCAAATGAACTTTTATGGTGCAGAAGCCGCATGGTGCCTGTGCCTACAGTGTATGTATTTGTCAGTGTGTCTCTATCTGCATTTCTGTCTCTTGCTGGCCGCCAGCCTGTGTGATGATGTCAGCCTGTCTGTGATGTAAGAGAGACATTGTGATATCATCACATACTGTAGGCAGGATGGCAGGTGTAAAGCTTCTAAAAGAGAGAGGGAGGGAGAGAGGTAGAGGAGAGAGAGGGAGAAAGAGGGAGAGAGAGAGCAAGCAGCTCCTCCCTCCCATGCAAATGACTGGAGGCAGAGGAGTAGAGGGACAGAAGCCTGTGCTGCTTGTAATGGGACAGGATTTGGGGTGCTGTTTCATGCTCTATCTCCCTCCCTCCCACTGTCTCAGGTGCAGAAAGTTTTCAAGGGAGAGAGGAAAGGAAGAGGAAAATGGAAGCTGAGGAGAGCTGGTCCTGTCCCTCTTGTTGGTAAAGAGGGGGCATCCAGAAAGAGGTAAGGAGATAGTTTTATTTTAATTCAAGAAGGAGTGCCTGGTGGCGTAGCTGGTGTGCTCTGTCACACTACAGACCCCTCCCTGTGTGTGTGTGTGCGTGCGTGCGTGCGTCTGCAGGGGGTATCTGTCCCATCCATAGATATCAGGGGTACTGCAGCTGCTGCTGCTGTTCAAACTTTTGCTTTAGGCCCATTCCTTTGATGTTAATAAGCGTTTCTAGTACAATCTTTTTCGCTCTGTTCACCCACATCTTTACATTACCTCGTGTGTGTGTGTGTGTGTGTGTGTGTGTGTATGTGTATGTGTGTGTACGTGTGTATAGCATGTGTTTGAAACACTATACTGTATCTGCATAGAAAAAAAGCCTTCTTTTAGTAATGTACAGTTCAAATACTGTATGAACATGACCCCATCTCATCTCATCCCCCTGACTCTGGATACAAAACATTCATGTATTCGTTTGCAACTTTTCATACAATTTGCTTGCACCATTTCAGAGAAATTAAATATTTAAAATGGAAATAAATTGGTAACTGCAGTAACAAACAACACTGTACATGCTAATAGTACATCCATGTAAGCAGTACATACATGCTCAGGAGTTGTTTTTTTGGATCGGTATATACTTGTCATTATCCACTTCAACCATTTTAATTCCCCCCTTTTAAATTATTGTACTGGTTGATGTGTATGTATATATATATATATATATATATATATATAGATATATATCTATATATCTATATATATATATATATATATATTTCAACCATTATCACCTACAGTACAGTAGCATACAGTGCTCCCACTGCAGCAAGGGATTCTGGGAAATGACATGCAATGTTTACTCGCTCATCCCACAACGTGGCGGTATCAAATATAGCGTTTTCCCAGTTATTATATCCCTGCAGGATGTAGGATAATCCCAGCCAAACCCACATACTTACTACATTCCCGTTATGTCACATGTATTATTTCCTGTGAAGGAAGCGCTATGTATATTCCCATTATGGTCACAAATTGGACGATACTGTATTTCCATTATGTCTCCTATTATTTTCCCATGATATCTCATAGAATACTGTCATCCAAAACCACATCATTATTGAATGATTGAAAATGATGCTCCGTTTTATGTCAAGATTGTCTTGACACTTAGACCCCCAAGATTTCAATAGCGCCTCACTTAAAAGATGACATTATTTTTGATTCAAATGAACTTTTATGGTGCAGAAGCCGCATGGTGCCTGTGCCTACAGTGTATGTATTTGTCAGTGTGTCTCTATCTGCATTTCTGTCTCTTGCTGGCCGCCAGCCTGTGTGATGATGTCAGCCTGTCTGTGATGTAAGAGAGACATTGTGATATCATCACATACTGTAGGCAGGATGGCAGGTGTAAAGCTTCTAAAAGAGAGAGGGAGGGAGAGAGGTAGAGGAGAGAGAGGGAGAAAGAGGGAGAGAGAGAGCAAGCAGCTCCTCCCTCCCATGCAAATGACTGGAGGCAGAGGAGTAGAGGGACAGAAGCCTGTGCTGCTTGTAATGGGACAGGATTTGGGGTGCTGTTTCATGCTCTATCTCCCTCCCTCCCACTGTCTCAGGTGCAGAAAGTTTTCAAGGGAGAGAGGAAAGGAAGAGGAAAATGGAAGCTGAGGAGAGCTGGTCCTGTCCCTCTTGTTGGTAAAGAGGGGGCATCCAGAAAGAGGTAAGGAGATAGTTTTATTTTAATTCAAGAAGGAGTGCCTGGTGGCGTAGCTGGTGTGCTCTGTCACACTACAGACCCCTCCCTGTGCGTGCGTGCGTGCGTGCGTGCGTGCGTGCGTCTGCAGGGGGTATCTGTCCCATCCATAGATATCAGGGGTACTGCAGCTGCTGCTGCTGTTCAAACTTTTGCTTTAGGCCCATTCCTTTGATGTTAATAAGCGTTTCTAGTACAATCTTTTTCGCTCTGTTCACCCACATCTTTACATTACCTCGTGTGTGTGTGTGTGTGTGTGTGTGTGTGTGTGTATGTGTATGTGTGTGTACGTGTGTATAGCATGTGTTTGAAACACTATACTGTATCTGCATAGAAAAAAAGCCTTCTTTTAGTAATGTACAGTTCAAATACTGTATGAACATGACCCCATCTCATCTCATCCCCCTGACTCTGGATACAAAACATTCATGTATTCGTTTGCAACTTTTCATACAATTTGCTTGCACCATTTCAGAGAAATTAAATATTTAAAATGGAAATAAATTGGTAACTGCAGTAACAAACAACACTGTACATGCTAATAGTACATCCATGTAAGCAGTACATACATGCTCAGGAGTTGTTTTTTTGGATCGGTATATACTTGTCATTATCCACTTCAACCATTTTAATTCCCCCCTTTTAAATTATTGTACTGGTTGATGTGTATGTATATATATATATATATAGATATATATCTATATATATATATATATATATATATATTTCAACCATTATCACCTACAGTACAGTAGCATACAGTGCTCCCACTGCAGCAAGGGATTCTGGGAAATGACATGCAATGTTTACTCGCTCATCCCACAACGTGGCGGTATCAAATATAGCGTTTTCCCAGTTATTATATCCCTGCAGGATGTAGGATAATCCCAGCCAAACCCACATACTTACTACATTCCCGTTATGTCACATGTATTATTTCCTGTGAAGGAAGCGCTATGTATATTCCCATTATGGTCACAAATTGGACGATACTGTATTTCCATTATGTCTCCTATTATTTTCCCATGATATCTCATAGAATACTGTCATCCAAAACCACATCATTATTGAATGATTGAAAATGATGCTCCGTTTTATGTCAAGATTGTCTTGACACTTAGACCCCCAAGATTTCAATAGCGCCTCACTTAAAAGATGACATTATTTTTGATTCAAATGAACTTTTATGGTGCAGAAGCCGCATGGTGCCTGTGCCTACAGTGTATGTATTTGTCAGTGTGTCTCTATCTGCATTTCTGTCTCTTGCTGGCCGCCAGCCTGTGTGATGATGTCAGCCTGTCTGTGATGTAAGAGAGACATTGTGATATCATCACATACTGTAGGCAGGATGGCAGGTGTAAAGCTTCTAAAAGAGAGAGGGAGGGAGAGAGGTAGAGGAGAGAGAGGGAGAAAGAGGGAGAGAGAGAGCAAGCAGCTCCTCCCTCCCATGCAAATGACTGGAGGCAGAGGAGTAGAGGGACAGAAGCCTTTGCTGCTTGTAATGGGACAGGATTTGGGGTGCTGTTTCATGCTCTATCTCCCTCCCTCCCACTGTCTCAGGTGCAGAAAGTTTTCAAGGGAGAGAGGAAAGGAAGAGGAAAATGGAAGCTGAGGAGAGCTGGTCCTGTCCCTCTTGTTGGTAAAGAGGGGGCATCCAGAAAGAGGTAAGGAGATAGTTTTATTTTAATTCAAGAAGGAGTGCCTGGTGGCGTAGCTGGTGTGCTCTGTCACACTACAGACCCCTCCCTGTGTGTGTGTGTGTGTGCGTGCGTGCGTGCGTGCGTGCGTGCGTGCGTGCGTGCGTCTGCAGGGGGTATCTGTCCCATCCATAGATATCAGGGGTACTGCAGCTGCTGCTGCTGTTCAAACTTTTGCTTTAGGCCCATTCCTTTGATGTTAATAAGCGTTTCTAGTACAATCTTTTTCGCTCTGTTCACCCACATCTTTACATTACCTCGTGTGTGTGTGTGTGTGTGTGTGTATGTGTATGTGTGTGTACGTGTGTATAGCATGTGTTTGAAACACTATACTGTATCTGCATAGAAAAAAAGCCTTCTTTTAGTAATGTACAGTTCAAATACTGTATGAACATGACCCCATCTCATCTCATCCCCCTGACTCTGGATACAAAACATTCATGTATTCGTTTGCAACTTTTCATACAATTTGCTTGCACCATTTCAGAGAAATTAAATATTTAAAATGGAAATAAATTGGTAACTGCAGTAACAAACAACACTGTACATGCTAATAGTACATCCATGTAAGCAGTACATACATGCTCAGGAGTTGTTTTTTTGGATCGGTATATACTTGTCATTATCCACTTCAACCATTTTAATTCCCCCCTTTTAAATTATTGTACTGGTTGATGTGTATGTATATATATATATATATAGATATATATCTATATATATATATATATATATATATATATATTTCAACCATTATCACCTACAGTACAGTAGCATACAGTGCTCCCACTGCAGCAAGGGATTCTGGGAAATGACATGCAATGTTTACTCGCTCATCCCACAACGTGGCGGTATCAAATATAGCGTTTTCCCAGTTATTATATCCCTGCAGGATGTAGGATAATCCCAGCCAAACCCACATACTTACTACATTCCCGTTATGTCACATGTATTATTTCCTGTGAAGGAAGCGCTATGTATATTCCCATTATGGTCACAAATTGGACGATACTGTATTTCCATTATGTCTCCTATTATTTTCCCATGATATCTCATAGAATACTGTCATCCAAAACCACATCATTATTGAATGATTGAAAATGATGCTCCGTTTTATGTCAAGATTGTCTTGACACTTAGACCCCCAAGATTTCAATAGCGCCTCACTTAAAAGATGACATTATTTTTGATTCAAATGAACTTTTATGGTGCAGAAGCCGCATGGTGCCTGTGCCTACAGTGTATGTATTTGTCAGTGTGTCTCTATCTGCATTTCTGTCTCTTGCTGGCCGCCAGCCTGTGTGATGATGTCAGCCTGTCTGTGATGTAAGAGAGACATTGTGATATCATCACATACTGTAGGCAGGATGGCAGGTGTAAAGCTTCTAAAAGAGAGAGGGAGGGAGAGAGGTAGAGGAGAGAGAGGGAGAAAGAGGGAGAGAGAGAGCAAGCAGCTCCTCCCTCCCATGCAAATGACTGGAGGCAGAGGAGTAGAGGGACAGAAGCCTGTGCTGCTTGTAATGGGACAGGATTTGGGGTGCTGTTTCATGCTCTATCTCCCTCCCTCCCACTGTCTCAGGTGCAGAAAGTTTTCAAGGGAGAGAGGAAAGGAAGAGGAAAATGGAAGCTGAGGAGAGCTGGTCCTGTCCCTCTTGTTGGTAAAGAGGGGGCATCCAGAAAGAGGTAAGGAGATAGTTTTATTTTAATTCAAGAAGGAGTGCCTGGTGGCGTAGCTGGTGTGCTCTGTCACACTACAGACCCCTCCCTGTGTGTGTGTGTGCGTGCGTGCGTGCGTGCGTGCGTGCGTGCGTGCGTCTGCAGGGGGTATCTGTCCCATCCATAGATATCAGGGGTACTGCAGCTGCTGCTGCTGTTCAAACTTTTGCTTTAGGCCCATTCCTTTGATGTTAATAAGCGTTTCTAGTACAATCTTTTTCGCTCTGTTCACCCACATCTTTACATTACCTCGTGTGTGTGTGTGTGTGTGTGTATGTGTATGTGTG
Source organism: Ascaphus truei (assembly GCF_040206685.1). Taxonomy (NCBI): domain Eukaryota; kingdom Metazoa; phylum Chordata; class Amphibia; order Anura; family Ascaphidae; genus Ascaphus; species Ascaphus truei. The sequence continues at coordinate 355,398 of NW_027455696.1, forward strand.
TGTACGTGTGTATAGCATGTGTTTGAAACACTATACTGTATCTGCATAGAAAAAAAGCCTTCTTTTAGTAATGTACAGTTCAAATACTGTATGAACATGACCCCATCTCATCTCATCCCCCTGACTCTGGATACAAAACATTCATGTATTCGTTTGCAACTTTTCATACAATTTGCTTGCACCATTTCAGAGAAATTAAATATTTAAAATGGAAATAAATTGGTAACTGCAGTAACAAACAACACTGTACATGCTAATAGTACATCCATGTAAGCAGTACATACATGCTCAGGAGTTGTTTTTTTGGATCGGTATATACTTGTCATTATCCACTTCAACCATTTTAATTCCCCCCTTTTAAATTATTGTACTGGTTGATGTGTATGTATATATATATATATATATATATATATATATAGATATATATCTATATATCTATATATATATATATATATATATATATATTTCAACCATTATCACCTACAGTACAGTAGCATACAGTGCTCCCACTGCAGCAAGGGATTCTGGGAAATGACATGCAATGTTTACTCGCTCATCCCACAACGTGGCGGTATCAAATATAGCGTTTTCCCAGTTATTATATCCCTGCAGGATGTAGGATAATCCCAGCCAAACCCACATACTTACTACATTCCCGTTATGTCACATGTATTATTTCCTGTGAAGGAAGCGCTATGTATATTCCCATTATGGTCACAAATTGGACGATACTGTATTTCCATTATGTCTCCTATTATTTTCCCATGATATCTCATAGAATACTGTCATCCAAAACCACATCATTATTGAATGATTGAAAATGATGCTCCGTTTTATGTCAAGATTGTCTTGACACTTAGACCCCCAAGATTTCAATAGCGCCTCACTTAAAAGATGACATTATTTTTGATTCAAATGAACTTTTATGGTGCAGAAGCCGCATGGTGCCTGTGCCTACAGTGTATGTATTTGTCAGTGTGTCTCTATCTGCATTTCTGTCTCTTGCTGGCCGCCAGCCTGTGTGATGATGTCAGCCTGTCTGTGATGTAAGAGAGACATTGTGATATCATCACATACTGTAGGCAGGATGGCAGGTGTAAAGCTTCTAAAAGAGAGAGGGAGGGAGAGAGGTAGAGGAGAGAGAGGGAGAAAGAGGGAGAGAGAGAGCAAGCAGCTCCTCCCTCCCATGCAAATGACTGGAGGCAGAGGAGTAGAGGGACAGAAGCCTGTGCTGCTTGTAATGGGACAGGATTTGGGGTGCTGTTTCATGCTCTATCTCCCTCCCTCCCACTGTCTCAGGTGCAGAAAGTTTTCAAGGGAGAGAGGAAAGGAAGAGGAAAATGGAAGCTGAGGAGAGCTGGTCCTGTCCCTCTTGTTGGTAAAGAGGGGGCATCCAGAAAGAGGTAAGGAGATAGTTTTATTTTAATTCAAGAAGGAGTGCCTGGTGGCGAAGCTGGTGTGCTCTGTCACACTACAGACCCCTCCCTGTGTGTGTGCGTGCGTGCGTGCGTCTGCAGGGGGTATCTGTCCCATCCATAGATATCAGGGGTACTGCAGCTGCTGCTGCTGTTCAAACTTTTGCTTTAGGCCCATTCCTTTGATGTTAATAAGCGTTTCTAGTACAATCTTTTTCGCTCTGTTCACCCACATCTTTACATTACCTCGTGTGTGTGTGTGTGTGTGTGTGTGTGTGTGTGTATGTGTATGTGTGTGTACGTGTGTATAGCATGTGTTTGAAACACTATACTGTATCTGCATAGAAAAAAAGCCTTCTTTTAGTAATGTACAGTTCAAATACTGTATGAACATGACCCCATCTCATCTCATCCCCCTGACTCTGGATACAAAACATTCATGTATTCGTTTGCAACTTTTCATACAATTTGCTTGCACCATTTCAGAGAAATTAAATATTTAAAATGGAAATAAATTGGTAACTGCAGTAACAAACAACACTGTACATGCTAATAGTACATCCATGTAAGCAGTACATACATGCTCAGGAGTTGTTTTTTTGGATCGGTATATACTTGTCATTATCCACTTCAACCATTTTAATTCCCCCCTTTTAAATTATTGTACTGGTTGATGTGTATATATATATATATAGATATATATCTATATATATATATATATATATATATATATTTCAACCATTATCACCTACAGTACAGTAGCATACAGTGCTCCCACTGCAGCAAGGGATTCTGGGAAATGACATGCAATGTTTACTCGCTCATCCCACAACGTGGCGGTATCAAATATAGCGTTTTCCCAGTTATTATATCCCTGCAGGATGTAGGATAATCCCAGCCAAACCCACATACTTACTACATTCCCGTTATGTCACATGTATTATTTCCTGTGAAGGAAGCGCTATGTATATTCCCATTATGGTCACAAATTGGACGATACTGTATTTCCATTATGTCTCCTATTATTTTCCCATGATATCTCATAGAATACTGTCATCCAAAACCACATCATTATTGAATGATTGAAAATGATGCCTCCGTTTTATGTCAAGATTGTCTTGACACTTAGACCCCCAAGATTTCAATAGCGCCTCACTTAAAAGATGACATTATTTTTGATTCAAATGAACTTTTATGGTGCAGAAGCCGCATGGTGCCTGTGCCTACAGTGTATGTATTTGTCAGTGTGTCTCTATCTGCATTTCTGTCTCTTGCTGGCCGCCAGCCTGTGTGATGATGTCAGCCTGTCTGTGATGTAAGAGAGACATTGTGATATCATCACATACTGTAGGCAGGATGGCAGGTGTAAAGCTTCTAAAAGAGAGAGGGAGGGAGAGAGGTAGAGGAGAGAGAGGGAGAAAGAGGGAGAGAGAGAGCAAGCAGCTCCTCCCTCCCATGCAAATGACTGGAGGCAGAGGAGTAGAGGGACAGAAGCCTGTGCTGCTTGTAATGGGACAGGATTTGGGGTGCTGTTTCATGCTCTATCTCCCTCCCTCCCACTGTCTCAGGTGCAGAAAGTTTTCAAGGGAGAGAGGAAAGGAAGAGGAAAATGGAAGCTGAGGAGAGCTGGTCCTGTCCCTCTTGTTGGTAAAGAGGGGGCATCCAGAAAGAGGTAAGGAGATAGTTTTATTTTAATTCAAGAAGGAGTGCCTGGTGGCGAAGCTGGTGTGCTCTGTCACACTACAGACCCCTCCCTGTGTGTGTGCGTGCGTGCGTGCGTGCGTCTGCAGGGGGTATCTGTCCCATCCATAGATATCAGGGGTACTGCAGCTGCTGCTGCTGTTCAAACTTTTGCTTTAGGCCCATTCCTTTGATGTTAATAAGCGTTTCTAGTACAATCTTTTTCGCTCTGTTCACCCACATCTTTACATTACCTCGTGTGTGTGTGTGTGTGTGTGTGTGTGTGTGTGTGTGTGTGTGTGTGTATGTGTATGTGTGTGTACGTGTGTATAGCATGTGTTTGAAACACTATACTGTATCTGCATAGAAAAAAAGCCTTCTTTTAGTAATGTACAGTTCAAATACTGTATGAACATGACCCCATCTCATCTCATCCCCCTGACTCTGGATACAAAACATTCATGTATTCGTTTGCAACTTTTCATACAATTTGCTTGCACCATTTCAGAGAAATTAAATATTTAAAATGGAAATAAATTGGTAACTGCAGTAACAAACAACACTGTACATGCTAATAGTACATCCATGTAAGCAGTACATACATGCTCAGGAGTTGTTTTTTTGGATCGGTATATACTTGTCATTATCCACTTCAACCATTTTAATTCCCCCCTTTTAAATTATTGTACTGGTTGATGTGTATGTATATATATATATATATATATATATAGATATATATCTATATATCTATATATATATATATATATATATATATATATTTCAACCATTATCACCTACAGTACAGTAGCATACAGTGCTCCCACTGCAGCAAGGGATTCTGGGAAATGACATGCAATGTTTACTCGCTCATCCCACAACGTGGCGGTATCAAATATAGCGTTTTCCCAGTTATTATATCCCTGCAGGATGTAGGATAATCCCAGCCAAACCCACATACTTACTACATTCCCGTTATGTCACATGTATTATTTCCTGTGAAGGAAGCGCTATGTATATTCCCATTATGGTCACAAATTGGACGATACTGTATTTCCATTATGTCTCCTATTATTTTCCCATGATATCTCATAGAATACTGTCATCCAAAACCACATCATTATTGAATGATTGAAAATGATGCCTCCGTTTTATGTCAAGATTGTCTTGACACTTAGACCCCCAAGATTTCAATAGCGCCTCACTTAAAAGATGACATTATTTTTGATTCAAATGAACTTTTATGGTGCAGAAGCCGCATGGTGCCTGTGCCTACAGTGTATGTATTTGTCAGTGTGTCTCTATCTGCATTTCTGTCTCTTGCTGGCCGCCAGCCTGTGTGATGATGTCAGCCTGTCTGTGATGTAAGAGAGACATTGTGATATCATCACATACTGTAGGCAGGATGGCAGGTGTAAAGCTTCTAAAAGAGAGAGGGAGGGAGAGAGGTAGAGGAGAGAGAGGGAGAAAGAGGGAGAGAGAGAGCAAGCAGCTCCTCCCTCCCATGCAAATGACTGGAGGCAGAGGAGTAGAGGGACAGAAGCCTGTGCTGCTTGTAATGGGACAGGATTTGGGGTGCTGTTTCATGCTCTATCTCCCTCCCTCCCACTGTCTCAGGTGCAGAAAGTTTTCAAGGGAGAGAGGAAAGGAAGAGGAAAATGGAAGCTGAGGAGAGCTGGTCCTGTCCCTCTTGTTGGTAAAGAGGGGGCATCCAGAAAGAGGTAAGGAGATAGTTTTATTTTAATTCAAGAAGGAGTGCCTGGTGGCGAAGCTGGTGTGCTCTGTCACACTACAGACCCCTCCCTGTGTGTGTGTGTGCGTGCGTGCGTGCGTGCGTGCGTGCGTGCGTCTGCAGGGGGTATCTGTCCCATCCATAGATATCAGGGGTACTGCAGCTGCTGCTGCTGTTCAAACTTTTGCTTTAGGCCCATTCCTTTGATGTTAATAAGCGTTTCTAGTACAATCTTTTTCGCTCTGTTCACCCACATCTTTACATTACCTCGTGTGTGTGTGTGTGTGTATGTGTATGTGTGTGTACGTGTGTATAGCATGTGTTTGAAACACTATACTGTATCTGCATAGAAAAAAAGCCTTCTTTTAGTAATGTACAGTTCAAATACTGTATGAACATGACCCCATCTCATCTCATCCCCCTGACTCTGGATACAAAACATTCATGTATTCGTTTGCAACTTTTCATACAATTTGCTTGCACCATTTCAGAGAAATTAAATATTTAAAATGGAAATAAATTGGTAACTGCAGTAACAAACAACACTGTACATGCTAATAGTACATCCATGTAAGCAGTACATACATGCTCAGGAGTTGTTTTTTTGGATCGGTATATACTTGTCATTATCCACTTCAACCATTTTAATTCCCCCCTTTTAAATTATTGTACTGGTTGATGTGTATGTATATATATATATATATATCTATATATATATATATATATATATATATAGATATATATCTATATATCTATATATATATATATATATATATTTCAACCATTATCACCTACAGTACAGTAGCATACAGTGCTCCCACTGCAGCAAGGGATTCTGGGAAATGACATGCAATGTTTACTCGCTCATCCCACAACGTGGCGGTATCAAATATAGCGTTTTCCCAGTTATTATATCCCTGCAGGATGTAGGATAATCCCAGCCAAACCCACATACTTACTACATTCCCGTTATGTCACATGTATTATTTCCTGTGAAGGAAGCGCTATGTATATTCCCATTATGGTCACAAATTGGACGATACTGTATTTCCATTATGTCTCCTATTATTTTCCCATGATATCTCATAGAATACTGTCATCCAAAACCACATCATTATTGAATGATTGAAAATGATGCCTCCGTTTTATGTCAAGATTGTCTTGACACTTAGACCCCCAAGATTTCAATAGCGCCTCACTTAAAAGATGACATTATTTTTGATTCAAATGAACTTTTATGGTGCAGAAGCCGCATGGTGCCTGTGCCTACAGTGTATGTATTTGTCAGTGTGTCTCTATCTGCATTTCTGTCTCTTGCTGGCCGCCAGCCTGTGTGATGATGTCAGCCTGTCTGTGATGTAAGAGAGACATTGTGATATCATCACATACTGTAGGCAGGATGGCAGGTGTAAAGCTTCTAAAAGAGAGAGGGAGGGAGAGAGGGAGAGGAGAGAGAGGGAGAAAGAGGGAGAGAGAGAGCAAGCAGCTCCTCCCTCCCATGCAAATGACTGGAGGCAGAGGAGTAGAGGGACAGAAGCCTGTGCTGCTTGTTATGGGACAGGATTTGGGGTGCTGTTTCATGCTCTATCTCCCTCCCTCCCACTGTCTCAGGTGCAGAAAGTTTTCAAGGGAGAGAGGAAAGGAAGAGGAAAATGGAAGCTGAGGAGAGCTGGTCCTGTCCCTCTTGTTGGTAAAGAGGGGGCATCCAGAAAGAGGTAAGGAGATAGTTTTATTTTAATTCAAGAAGGAGTGCCTGGTGGCGAAGCTGGTGTGCTCTGTCACACTACAGACCCCTCCCTGTGTGTGTGCGTGCGTGCGTGCGTGCGTCTGCAGGGGGTATCTGTCCCATCCATAAATAATGTCATCTTTTAAGTGAGGCGCTATTGAAATCTTGGGGGTCTAAGTGTCAAGACAATCTTGACATAAAACGGAGGCATCATTTTCAATCATTCAATAATGATGTGGTTTTGGATGACAGTATTCTATGAGATATCATGGGAAAATAATAGGAGACATAATGGAAATACAGTATCGTCCAATTTGTGACCATAATGGGAATATACATAGCGCTTCCTTCACAGGAAATAATACATGTGACATAACGGGAATGTAGTAAGTATGTGGGTTTGGCTGGGATTATCCTACATCCTGCAGGGATATAATAACTGGGAAAACGCTATATTTGATACCGCCACGTTGTGGGATGAGCGAGTAAACATTGCATGTCATTTCCCAGAATCCCTTGCTGCAGTGGGAGCACTGTATGCTACTGTACTGTAGGTGATAATGGTTGAAATATATATATATATATATATATAGATATATAGATATATATCTATATATATATATATATATATATATATATATATATATATATATATATATATACATACACATCAACCAGTACAATAATTTAAAAGGGGGGAATTAAAATGGTTGAAGTGGATAATGACAAGTATATACCGATCCAAAAAAACAACTCCTGAGCATGTATGTACTGCTTACATGGATGTACTATTAGCATGTACAGTGTTGTTTGTTACTGCAGTTACCAATTTATTTCCATTTTAAATATTTAATTTCTCTGAAATGGTGCAAGCAAATTGTATGAAAAGTTGCAAACGAATACATGAATGTTTTGTATCCAGAGTCAGGGGGATGAGATGAGATGGGGTCATGTTCATACAGTATTTGAACTGTACATTACTAAAAGAAGGCTTTTTTTCTATGCAGATACAGTATAGTGTTTCAAACACATGCTATACACACGTACACACACATACACATACACATACACACACACACACACACACACACACGAGGTAATGTAAAGATGTGGGTGAACAGAGCGAAAAAGATTGTACTAGAAACGCTTATTAACATCAAAGGAATGGGCCTAAAGCAAAAGTTTGAACAGCAGCAGCTGCAGTACCCCTGATATCTATGGATGGGACAGATACCCCCTGCAGACGCACGCACGCACGCACGCACGCACGCACACACACACACAGGGAGGGGTCTGTAGTGTGACAGAGCACACCAGCTTCGCCACCAGGCCCTCCTTCTTGAATTAAAATAAAACTATCTCCTTACCTCTTTCTGGATGCCCCCTCTTTACCAACAAGAGGGACAGGACCAGCTCTCCTCAGCTTCCATTTTCCTCTTCCTTTCCTCTCTCCCTTGAAAACTTTCTGCACCTGAGACAGTGGGAGGGAGGGAGATAGAGCATGAAACAGCACCCCAAATCCTGTCCCATTACAAGCAGCACAGGCTTCTGTCCCTCTACTCCTCTGCCTCCAGTCATTTGCATGGGAGGGAGGAGCTGCTTGCTCTCTCTCTCCCTCTTTCTCCCTCTCTCTCCTCTCCCTCTCTCCCTCCCTCTCTCTTTTAGAAGCTTTACACCTGCCATCCTGCCTACAGTATGTGATGATATCACAATGTCTCTCTTACATCACAGACAGGCTGACATCATCACACAGGCTGGCGGCCAGCAAGAGACAGAAATGCAGATAGAGACACACTGACAAATACATACACTGTAGGCACAGGCACCATGCGGCTTCTGCACCATAAAAGTTCATTTGAATCAAAAATAATGTCATCTTTTAAGTGAGGCGCTATTGAAATCTTGGGGGTCTAAGTGTCAAGACAATCTTGACATAAAACGGAGGCATCATTTTCAATCATTCAATAATGATGTGGTTTTGGATGACAGTATTCTATGAGATATCATGGGAAAATAATAGGAGACATAATGGAAATACAGTATCGTCCAATTTGTGACCATAATGGGAATATACATAGCGCTTCCTTCACAGGAAATAATACATGTGACATAACGGGAATGTAGTAAGTATGTGGGTTTGGCTGGGATTATCCTACATCCTGCAGGGATATAATAACTGGGAAAACGCTATATTTGATACCGCCACGTTGTGGGATGAGCGAGTAAACATTGCATGTCATTTCCCAGAATCCCTTGCTGCAGTGGGAGCACTGTATGCTACTGTACTGTAGGTGATAATGGTTGAAATATATATATATATATAGATATATAGATATATATCTATATATATATATATATATATTTATATATATATATACATACACATCAACCAGTACAATAATTTAAAAGGGGGGAATTAAAATGGTTGAAGTGGATAATGACAAGTATATACCGATCCAAAAAAACAACTCCTGAGCATGTATGTACTGCTTACATGGATGTACTATTAGCATGTACAGTGTTGTTTGTTACTGCAGTTACCAATTTATTTCCATTTTAAATATTTAATTTCTCTGAAATGGTGCAAGCAAATTGTATGAAAAGTTGCAAACGAATACATGAATGTTTTGTATCCAGAGTCAGGGGGATGAGATGAGATGGGGTCATGTTCATACAGTATTTGAACTGTACATTACTAAAAGAAGGCTTTTTTTCTATGCAGATACAGTATAGTGTTTCAAACACATGCTATACACACGTACACACACATACACATACACACACACACACACACACACACACACACACACACGAGGTAATGTAAAGATGTGGGTGAACAGAGCGAAAAAGATTGTACTAGAAACGCTTATTAACATCAAAGGAATGGGCCTAAAGCAAAAGTTTGAACAGCAGCAGCTGCAGTACCCCTGATATCTATGGATGGGACAGATACCCCCTGCAGACGCACGCACGCACGCACGCACGCACACACACACACAGGGAGGGGTCTGTAGTGTGACAGAGCACACCAGCTTCGCCACCAGGCCCTCCTTCTTGAATTAAAATAAAACTATCTCCTTACCTCTTTCTGGATGCCCCCTCTTTACCAACAAGAGGGACAGGACCAGCTCTCCTCAGCTTCCATTTTCCTCTTCCTTTCCTCTCTCCCTTGAAAACTTTCTGCACCTGAGACAGTGGGAGGGAGGGAGATAGAGCATGAAACAGCACCCCAAATCCTGTCCCATTACAAGCAGCACAGGCTTCTGTCCCTCTACTCCTCTGCCTCCAGTCATTTGCATGGGAGGGAGGAGCTGCTTGCTCTCTCTCTCCCTCTTTCTCCCTCTCTCTCCTCTCCCTCTCTCCCTCCCTCTCTCTTTTAGAAGCTTTACACCTGCCATCCTGCCTACAGTATGTGATGATATCACAATGTCTCTCTTACATCACAGACAGGCTGACATCATCACACAGGCTGGCGGCCAGCAAGAGACAGAAATGCAGATAGAGACACACTGACAAATACATACACTGTAGGCACAGGCACCATGCGGCTTCTGCACCATAAAAGTTCATTTGAATCAAAAATAATGTCATCTTTTAAGTGAGGCGCTATTGAAATCTTGGGGGTCTAAGTGTCAAGACAATCTTGACATAAAACGGAGGCATCATTTTCAATCATTCAATAATGATGTGGTTTTGGATGACAGTATTCTATGAGATATCATGGGAAAATAATAGGAGACATAATGGAAATACAGTATCGTCCAATTTGTGACCATAATGGGAATATACATAGCGCTTCCTTCACAGGAAATAATACATGTGACATAACGGGAATGTAGTAAGTATGTGGGTTTGGCTGGGATTATCCTACATCCTGCAGGGATATAATAACTGGGAAAACGCTATATTTGATACCGCCACGTTGTGGGATGAGCGAGTAAACATTGCATGTCATTTCCCAGAATCCCTTGCTGCAGTGGGAGCACTGTATGCTACTGTACTGTAGGTGATAATGGTTGAAATATATATATATATATAGATATATAGATATATATCTATATATATATATATATATATTTATATATATATATACATACACATCAACCAGTACAATAATTTAAAAGGGGGGAATTAAAATGGTTGAAGTGGATAATGACAAGTATATACCGATCCAAAAAAACAACTCCTGAGCATGTATGTACTGCTTACATGGATGTACTATTAGCATGTACAGTGTTGTTTGTTACTGCAGTTACCAATTTATTTCCATTTTAAATATTTAATTTCTCTGAAATGGTGCAAGCAAATTGTATGAAAAGTTGCAAACGAATACATGAATGTTTTGTATCCAGAGTCAGGGGGATGAGATGAGATGGGGTCATGTTCATACAGTATTTGAACTGTACATTACTAAAAGAAGGCTTTTTTTCTATGCAGATACAGTATAGTGTTTCAAACACATGCTATACACACGTACACACACATACACATACACACACACACACACACACACACACACACGAGGTAATGTAAAGATGTGGGTGAACAGAGCGAAAAAGATTGTACTAGAAACGCTTATTAACATCAAAGGAATGGGCCTAAAGCAAAAGTTTGAACAGCAGCAGCAGCTGCAGTACCCCTGATATCTATGGATGGGACAGATACCCCCTGCAGACGCACGCACGCACGCACGCACGCACGCACGCACACACACAGGGAGGGGTCTGTAGTGTGACAGAGCACACCAGCTTCGCCACCAGGCACTCCTTCTTGAATTAAAATAAAACTATCTCCTTACCTCTTTCTGGATGCCCCCTCTTTACCAACAAGAGGGACAGGACCAGCTCTCCTCAGCTTCCATTTTCCTCTTCCTTTCCTCTCTCCCTTGAAAACTTTCTGCACCTGAGACAGTGGGAGGGAGGGAGATAGAGCATGAAACAGCACCCCAAATCCTGTCCCATTACAAGCAGCACAGGCTTCTGTCCCTCTACTCCTCTGCCTCCAGTCATTTGCATGGGAGGGAGGAGCTGCTTGCTCTCTCTCTCCCTCTTTCTCCCTCTCTCTCCTCTCCCTCTCTCCCTCCCTCTCTCTTTTAGAAGCTTTACACCTGCCATCCTGCCTACAGTATGTGATGATATCACAATGTCTCTCTTACATCACAGACAGGCTGACATCATCACACAGGCTGGCGGCCAGCAAGAGACAGAAATGCAGATAGAGACACACTGACAAATACATACACTGTAGGCACAGGCACCATGCGGCTTCTGCACCATAAAAGTTCATTTGAATCAAAAATAATGTCATCTTTTAAGTGAGGCGCTATTGAAATCTTGGGGGTCTAAGTGTCAAGACAATCTTGACATAAAACGGAGGCATCATTTTCAATCATTCAATAATGATGTGGTTTTGGATGACAGTATTCTATGAGATATCATGGGAAAATAATAGGAGACATAATGGAAATACAGTATCGTCCAATTTGTGACCATAATGGGAATATACATAGCGCTTCCTTCACAGGAAATAATACATGTGACATAACGGGAATGTAGTAAGTATGTGGGTTTGGCTGGGATTATCCTACATCCTGCAGGGATATAATAACTGGGAAAACGCTATATTTGATACCGCCACGTTGTGGGATGAGCGAGTAAACATTGCATGTCATTTCCCAGAATCCCTTGCTGCAGTGGGAGCACTGTATGCTACTGTACTGTAGGTGATAATGGTTGAAATATATATATATATATATATATATATATATAGATATATAGATATATATCTATATATATATATATATATATATATATATATATATATATATATATATATATATATATATACATACACATCAACCAGTACAATAATTTAAAAGGGGGGAATTAAAATGGTTGAAGTGGATAATGACAAGTATATACCGATCCAAAAAAACAACTCCTGAGCATGTATGTACTGCTTACATGGATGTACTATTAGCATGTACAGTGTTGTTTGTTACTGCAGTTACCAATTTATTTCCATTTTAAATATTTAATTTCTCTGAAATGGTGCAAGCAAATTGTATGAAAAGTTGCAAACGAATACATGAATGTTTTGTATCCAGAGTCAGGGGGATGAGATGAGATGGGGTCATGTTCATACAGTATTTGAACTGTACATTACTAAAAGAAGGCTTTTTTTCTATGCAGATACAGTATAGTGTTTCAAACACATGCTATACACACGTACACACACATACACATACACACACACACACACACACACACGAGGTAATGTAAAGATGTGGGTGAACAGAGCGAAAAAGATTGTACTAGAAACGCTTATTAACATCAAAGGAATGGGCCTAAAGCAAAAGTTTGAACAGCAGCAGCAGCTGCAGTACCCCTGATATCTATGGATGGGACAGATACCCCCTGCAGACGCACGCACGCACGCACGCACACACACAGGGAGGGGTCTGTAGTGTGACAGAGCACACCAGCTTCGCCACCAGGCACTCCTTCTTGAATTAAAATAAAACTATCTCCTTACCTCTTTCTGGATGCCCCCTCTTTACCAACAAGGGGGACAGGACCAGCTCTCCTCAGCTTCCATTTTCCTCTTCCTTTCCTCTCTCCCTTGAAAACTTTCTGCACCTGAGACAGTGGGAGGGAGGGAGATAGAGCATGAAACAGCACCCCAAATCCTGTCCCATTACAAGCAGCACAGGCTTCTGTCCCTCTACTCCTCTGCCTCCAGTCATTTGCATGGGAGGGAGGAGCTGCTTGCTCTCTCTCTCCCTCTTTCTCCCTCTCTCTCCTCTACCTCTCTCCCTCCCTCTCTCTTTTAGAAGCTTTACACCTGCCATCCTGCCTACAGTATGTGATGATATCACAATGTCTCTCTTACATCACAGACAGGCTGACATCATCACACAGGCTGGCGGCCAGCAAGAGACAGAAATGCAGATAGAGACACACTGACAAATACATACACTGTAGGCACAGGCACCATGCGGCTTCTGCACCATAAAAGTTCATTTGAATCAAAAATAATGTCATCTTTTAAGTGAGGCGCTATTGAAATCTTGGGGGTCTAAGTGTCAAGACAATCTTGACATAAAACGGAGGCATCATTTTCAATCATTCAATAATGATGTGGTTTTGGATGACAGTATTCTATGAGATATCATGGGAAAATAATAGGAGACATAATGGAAATACAGTATCGTCCAATTTGTGACCATAATGGGAATATACATAGCGCTTCCTTCACAGGAAATAATACATGTGACATAACGGGAATGTAGTAAGTATGTGGGTTTGGCTGGGATTATCCTACATCCTGCAGGGATATAATAACTGGGAAAACGCTATATTTGATACCGCCACGTTGTGGGATGAGCGAGTAAACATTGCATGTCATTTCCCAGAATCCCTTGCTGCAGTGGGAGCACTGTATGCTACTGTACTGTAGGTGATAATGGTTGAAATATATATATATATATATAGATATATAGATATATATCTATATATATATATATATATATATATATATATATATATATATATACATACACATCAACCAGTACAATAATTTAAAAGGGGGGAATTAAAATGGTTGAAGTGGATAATGACAAGTATATACCGATCCAAAAAAACAACTCCTGAGCATGTATGTACTGCTTACATGGATGTACTATTAGCATGTACAGTGTTGTTTGTTACTGCAGTTACCAATTTATTTCCATTTTAAATATTTAATTTCTCTGAAATGGTGCAAGCAAATTGTATGAAAAGTTGCAAACGAATACATGAATGTTTTGTATCCAGAGTCAGGGGGATGAGATGAGATGGGGTCATGTTCATACAGTATTTGAACTGTACATTACTAAAAGAAGGCTTTTTTTCTATGCAGATACAGTATAGTGTTTCAAACACATGCTATACACACGTACACACACATACACATACACACACACACACACACACGAGGTAATGTAAAGATGTGGGTGAACAGAGCGAAAAAGATTGTACTAGAAACGCTTATTAACATCAAAGGAATGGGCCTAAAGCAAAAGTTTGAACAGCAGCAGCAGCTGCAGTACCCCTGATATCTATGGATGGGACAGATACCCCCTGCAGACGCACGCACGCACGCACACACACACACAGGGAGGGGTGCTGTTTCATGCTCTATCTCCCTCCCTCCCACTGTCTCAGGTGCAGAAAGTTTTCAAGGGAGAGAGGAAAGGAAGAGGAAAATGGAAGCTGAGGAGAGCTGGTCCTGTCCCTCTTGTTGGTAAAGAGGGGGCATCCAGAAAGAGGTAAGGAGATAGTTTTATTTTAATTCAAGAAGGAGTGCCTGGTGGCGAAGCTGGTGTGCTCTGTCACACTACAGACCCCTCCCTGTGTGCGTGCGTGCGTGCGTGCGTCTGCAGGGGGTATCTGTCTGGGGTAGCCTTCTTTTAGTAATGTACAGTTCAAATACTGTATGAACATGACCCCATCTCATCTCATCCCCCTGACTCTGGATACAAAACATTCATGTATTCGTTTGCAACTTTTCATACAATTTGCTTGCACCATTTCAGAGAAATTAAATATTTAAAATGGAAATAAATTGGTAACTGCAGTAACAAACAACACTGTACATGCTAATAGTACATCCATGTAAGCAGTACATACATGCTCAGGAGTTGTTTTTTTGGATCGGTATATACTTGTCATTATCTACTTCAACCATTTTAATTCCCCCCTTTTAAATTATTGTACTGGTTGATGTGTATGTATATATATATATATATATATATATATATATATATATAGATATATATCTATATATCTATATATATATATATATATATATATATATTTCTACCATTATCACCTACAGTACAGTAGCATACAGTGCTCCCACTGCAGCAAGGGATTCTGGGAAATGACATGCAATGTTTACTCGCTCATCCCACAACGTGGCGGTATCAAATATAGCGTTTTCCCAGTTATTATATCCCTGCAGGATGTAGGATAATCCCAGCCAAACCCACATACTTACTACATTCCCGTTATGTCACATGTATTATTTCCTGTGAAGGAAGCGCTATGTATATTCCCATTATGGTCACAAATTGGACGATACTGTATTTCCATTATGTCTCCTATTATTTTCCCATGATATCTCATAGAATACTGTCATCCAAAACCACATCATTATTGAATGATTGAAAATGATGCCTCCGTTTTATGTCAAGATTGTCTTGACACTTAGACCCCCAAGATTTCAATAGCGCCTCACTTAAAAGATGACATTATTTTTGATTCAAATGAACTTTTATGGTGCAGAAGCCGCATGGTGCCTGTGCCTACAGTGTATGTATTTGTCAGTGTGTCTCTATCTGCATTTCTGTCTCTTGCTGGCCGCCAGCCTGTGTGATGATGTCAGCCTGTCTGTGATGTAAGAGAGACATTGTGATATCATCACATACTGTAGGCAGGATGGCAGGTGTAAAGCTTCTAAAAGAGAGAGGGAGGGAGAGAGGGAGAGGAGAGAGAGGGAGAAAGAGGGAGAGAGAGAGCAAGCAGCTCCTCCCTCCCATGCAAATGACTGGAGGCAGAGGAGTAGAGGGACAGAAGCCTGTGCTGCTTGTAATGGGACAGGATTTGGGGTGCTGTTTCATGCTCGATCTCCCTCCCTCCCACTGTCTCAGGTGCAGAAAGTTTTCAAGGGAGAGAGGAAAGGAAGAGGAAAATGGAAGCTGAGGAGAGCTGGTCCTGTCCCTCTTGTTGGTAAAGAGGGGGCATCCAGAAAGAGGTAAGGAGATAGTTTTATTTTAATTCAAGAAGGAGTGCCTGGTGGCGAAGCTGGTGTGCTCTGTCACACTACAGACCCCTCCCTGTGTGCGTGCGTGCGTGCGTGCGTCTGCAGGGGGTATCTGTCCCATCCATAGATATCAGGGGTACTGCAGCTGCTGCTGTTCAAACTTTTGCTTTAGGCCCATTCCTTTGATGTTAATAAGCGTTTCTAGTACAATCTTTTTCGCTCTGTTCACCCACATCTTTACATTACCTCGTGTGTGTGTGTGTGTGTGTGTATGTGTATGTGTGTGTACGTGTGTATAGCATGTGTTTGAAACACTATACTGTATCTGCATAGAAAAAAAGCCTTCTTTTAGTAATGTACAGTTCAAATACTGTATGAACATGACCCCATCTCATCTCATCCCCCTGACTCTGGATACAAAACATTCATGTATTCGTTTGCAACTTTTCATACAATTTGCTTGCACCATTTCAGAGAAATTAAATATTTAAAATGGAAATAAATTGGTAACTGCAGTAACAAACAACACTGTACATGCTAATAGTACATCCATGTAAGCAGTACATACATGCTCAGGAGTTGTTTTTTTGGATCGGTATATACTTGTCATTATCCACTTCAACCATTTTAATTCCCCCCTTTTAAATTATTGTACTGGTTGATGTGTATGTATATATATATATATATATATATATATATATATATAGATATATATCTATATATATATATATATATATATTTCAACCATTATCACCTACAGTACAGTAGCATACAGTGCTCCCACTGCAGCAAGGGATTCTGGGAAATGACATGCAATGTTTACTCGCTCATCCCACAACGTGGCGGTATCAAATATAGCGTTTTCCCAGTTATTATATCCCTGCAGGATGTAGGATAATCCCAGCCAAACCCACATACTTACTACATTCCCGTTATGTCACATGTATTATTTCCTGTGAAGGAAGCGCTATGTATATTCCCATTATGGTCACAAATTGGACGATACTGTATTTCCATTATGTCTCCTATTATTTTCCCATGATATCTCATAGAATACTGTCATCCAAAACCACATCATTATTGAATGATTGAAAATGATGCCTCCGTTTTATGTCAAGATTGTCTTGACACTTAGACCCCCAAGATTTCAATAGCGCCTCACTTAAAAGATGACATTATTTTTGATTCAAATGAACTTTTATGGTGCAGAAGCCGCATGGTGCCTGTGCCTACAGTGTATGTATTTGTCAGTGTGTCTCTATCTGCATTTCTGTCTCTTGCTGGCCGCCAGCCTGTGTGATGATGTCAGCCTGTCTGTGATGTAAGAGAGACATTGTGATATCATCACATACTGTAGGCAGGATGGCAGGTGTAAAGCTTCTAAAAGAGAGAGGGAGGGAGAGAGGGAGAGGAGAGAGAGGGAGAAAGAGGGAGAGAGAGAGCAAGCAGCTCCTCCCTCCCATGCAAATGACTGGAGGCAGAGGAGTAGAGGGACAGAAGCCTGTGCTGCTTGTAATGGGACAGGATTTGGGGTGCTGTTTCATGCTCTATCTCCCTCCCTCCCACTGTCTCAGGTGCAGAAAGTTTTCAAGGGAGAGAGGAAAGGAAGAGGAAAATGGAAGCTGAGGAGAGCTGGTCCTGTCCCTCTTGTTGGTAAAGAGGGGGCATCCAGAAAGAGGTAAGGAGATAGTTTTATTTTAATTCAAGAAGGAGTGCCTGGTGGCGAAGCTGGTGTGCTCTGTCACACTACAGACCCCTCCCTGTGTGTGTGTGTGCGTGTGTGCGTGCGTGCGTCTGCAGGGGGTATCTGTCCCATCCATAGATATCAGGGGTACTGCAGCTGCTGCTGTTCAAACTTTTGCTTTAGGCCCATTCCTTTGATGTTAATAAGCGTTTCTAGTACAATCTTTTTCGCTCTGTTCACCCACATCTTTACATTACCTCGTGTGTGTGTGTGTGTGTATGTGTATGTGTGTGTACGTGTGTATAGCATGTGTTTGAAACACTATACTGTATCTGCATAGAAAGAAAGCCTTCTTTTAGTAATGTACAGTTCAAATACTGTATGAACATGACCCCATCTCATCTCATCCCCCTGACTCTGGATACAAAACATTCATGTATTCGTTTGCAACTTTTCATACAATTTGCTTGCACCATTTCAGAGAAATTAAATATTTAAAATGGAAATAAATTGGTAACTGCAGTAACAAACAACACTGTACATGCTAATAGTACATCCATGTAAGCAGTTGTTTTTTTGGATCGGTATATACTTGTCATTATCCACTTCAACCATTTTAATTCCCCCCTTTTAAATTATTGTACTGGTTGATGTGTATGTATATATATATATATAGATATATATAGATATATATATATATATAGATATATATATATATATCTATATATATATATATATTTCAACCATTATCACCTACAGTACAGTAGCATACAGTGCTCCCACTGCAGCAAGGGATTCTGGGAAATGACATGCAATGTTTACACGCTCATCCCCACTTTTTCTCCCTTCCTGTTAATGCCACAGACTTCGCCTTTACAGGGCACACGTTTTCTATCTTCCCCGCTTCAGCCCATGAAATATTGAGCTTCAAATGTGTTGTTAACATTGTGTAAAAAAGTTGCTCACAGCTGTTCTAGGAACACATTGTGAAATCGCGTATATGTTTGCTTCTACACATAGCAATGTATTGTGCTTTGCTTTACACACTATTCTACAGTCAAGAGGAGAGAATTCATCAAGTTTAATAAGCAAAAACACTGTATAAGTCGAATTTCAGCATTTTTGTGTGACCGGGAAAACCACAGTCACAAGCCGAGATGCAGTTCCATAGAAACTTGCCATTTTACCGCTGAACCTAAAAATGGGTAGAAAGTACTTTTTCTCCCTTCCTGTTAATGCCACAGACTTCGCCTTTACAGGGCACACGTTTTCTATCTTCCCCGCTTCAGCCCATGAAATATTGAGCTTCAAATGTGTTGTTAACGTTGTGTAAAAAAGTTGCTCACAGCTGTTTTGGGAACACATTGTGAAATCGCGTATATCTTTGCTTCTACACATAGGAATGTATTGTGCTTTGCTTTACACACTATTCTACAGTCAAGAGGAGAGAATTCATCAAGTTTAATAAGCAAAAACACTGTATAAGTCGAATTTCAGCATTTTTGTGTGACCGGGAAAACCACAGTCACAAGCCGAGATGCAGTTCCATAGAAACTTGCCATTTTACCGCTGAACCTAAAAATGGGTAGAAAGTACTTTTTCTCCCTTCCTGTTAATGCCACAGACTTCGCCTTTACAGGGCACACGTTTTCTATCTTCCCCGCTTCAGCCCATGAAATATTGAGCTTCAAATGTGTTGTTAACGTTGTGTAAAAAAGTTGCTCACAGATGTTTTGGGAACACATTGTGAAATCGCGTATATCTTTGCTTCTACACATAGAAATGTATTGTGCTTTGCTTTACACACTATTCTACAGTCAAGAGGAGAGAATTCATCAAGTTTAATAAGCAAAAACACTGTATAAGTCGAATTTCAGCATTTTTGTGTGACCGGGAAAACCACAGTCACAAGCCGAGATGCAGTTCCATAGAAACTTGCCATTTTACCGCTGAACCTAAAAATGGGTAGAAAGTACTTTTTCTCCCTTCCTGTTAATGCCATAGACTTCGCCTTTACAGGGCACACGTTTTCTATCTTCCCCGCTTCAGCCCATGAAATATTGAGCTTCAAATGTGTTGTTAACGTGGTGTAAAAAAGTTGCTCACAGCTGTTCTAGGAACACATTGTGAAATCGCGTATATCTTTGCTTCTACACATAGCAATGTATTGTGCTTTGCTTTACACACTATTCTACAGTCAAGAGGAGAGAATTCATCAAGTTTAATAAGCAAAAACACTGTATAAGTCGAATTTCAGCATTTTTGTGTGACCGGGAAAACCACAGTCACAAGCCGAGATGCAGTTCCATAGAAACTTGCCATTTTACCGCTGAACCTAAAAATGGGTAGAAAGTACTTTTTCTCCCTTCCTGTTAATGCCACAGACTTCGCCTTTACAGGGCACACGTTTTCTATCTTCCCCGCTTCAGCCCATGAAATATTGAGCTTCAAATGTGTTGTTAACGTTGTGTAAAAAAGTTGCTCACAGCTGTTTTGGGAACACATTGTGAAATCGCGTATATCTTTGCTTCTACACATAGGAATGTATTGTGCTTTGCTTTACACACTATTCTACAGTCAAGAGGAGAGAATTCATCAAGTTTAATAAGCAAAAACACTGTATAAGTCGAATTTCAGCATTTTTGTGTGACCGGGAAAACCACAGTCACAAGCCGAGATGCAGTTCCATAGAAACTTGCCGTTTTACCGCTGAACCTAAAAATGGGTAGAAAGTACTTTTTCTCCCTTCCTGTTAATGCCACAGACTTCGCCTTTACAGGGCACACGTTTTCTATCTTCCCCGCTTCAGCCCATGAAATATTGAGCTTCAAATGTGTTGTTAACGTGGTGTAAAAAAGTTGCTCACAGCTGTTCTAGGAACACATTGTGAAATCGCGTATATTTTTGCTTCTGCACATAGCAATGTATTGTGCTTTGCTTTACACACTATTCTACAGTCAAGAGGAGAGAATTCATCAAGTTTAATAAGCAAAAACACTGTATAAGTCGAATTTCAGCATTTTTGTGTGACCGGGAAAACCACAGTCACAAGCCGAGATGCAGTTCCATAGAAACTTGCCATTTTACCGCTGAACCTAAAAATGGGTAGAAAGTACTTTTTCTCCCTTCCTGTTAATGCCACAGACTTCGCCTTTACAGGGCACACGTTTTCTATCTTCCCCGCTTCAGCCCATGAAATATTGAGCTTCAAATGTGTTGTTAACGTGGTGTAAAAAAGTTGCTCACAGCTGTTCTAGGAACACATTGTGAAATCGTGTATATCTTTGCTTCTACACATAGGAATGTATTGTGCTTTGCTTTACACACCATTCTACAGTCAAGAGGAGAGAATTCATCAAGTTTAATTAGCAAAAACACTGTATAAGTCGAATTTCAGCATTTTTGTGTGACCGGGAAAACCACAGTCACAATCCGAGATGCAGTTCCATAGAAACTTGCCATTTTACCGCTGAACCTAAAAATGGGTAGAAAGTACTTTTTCTCCCTTCCTGTTAATGCCACAGACTTCGCCTTTACAGGGCACACGTTTTCTATCTTCCCCGCTTCAGCCCATGAAATATTGAGCTTCAAATGTGTTGTTAACATTGTGTAAAAAAGTTGCTCACAGCTGTTCTAGGAACACATTGTGAAATCGCGTATATCTTTGCTTCTACACATAGCAATGTATTGTGCTTTGCTTTACACACTATTCTACAGTCAAGAGGAGAGAATTCATCAAGTTTAATAAGCAAAAACACTGTATAAGTCGATTTTCAGCATTATTGTGTGACCGGGAAAACCACAGTCACAAGCCGAGATGCAGTTCCATAGAAACTTGCCATTTTACTGCTGAACCTAAAAATGGGTAGAAAGTACTTTTTCTCCCTTCCTGTTAATGCCACAGACTTCGCCTTTACAGGGCACACGTTTTCTATCTTCCCCGCTTCAGCCCATGAAATATTGAGCTTCAAATGTGTTGTTAACGTTGTGTAAAAAAGTTGCTCACAGCTGTTTTGGGAACACATTGTGAAATCGCGTATATCTTTGCTTCTACACATAGGAATGTATTGTGCTTTGCTTTACACACTATTCTACAGTCAAGAGGAGAGAATTCATCAAGTTTAATAAGCAAAAACACTGTATAAGTCGAATTTCAGCATTTTTGTGTGACCGGGAAAACCACAGTCACAAGCCGAGATGCAGTTCCATAGAAACTTGCCGTTTTACCGCTGAACCTAAAAATGGGTAGAAAGTACTTTTTCTCCCTTCCTGTTAATGCCACAGACTTCGCCTTTACAGGGCACACGTTTTCTATCTTCCCCGCTTCAGCCCATGAAATATTGAGCTTCAAATGTGTTGTTAACGTGGTGTAAAAAAGTTGCTCACAGCTGTTCTAGGAAAACATTGTGAAATCGCGTATATTTTTGCTTCTGCACATAGCAATGTATTGTGCTTTGCTTTACACACTATTCTACAGTCAAGAGGAGAGAATTCATCAAGTTTAATAAGCAAAAACACTGTATAAGTCGAATTTCAGCATTTTTGTGTGACCGGGAAAACCACAGTCACAAGCCGAGATGCAGTTCCATAGAAACTTGCCATTTTACCGCTGAACCTAAAAATGGGTAGAAAGTACTTTTTCTACCTTCCTGTTAATGCCACAGACTTCGCCTTTACAGGGCACACGTTTTCTATCTTCCTCGCTTCAGCCCATGAAATATTGAGCTTCAAATGTGTTGTTAACATTGTGTAAAAAAGTTGCTCACAGCTGTTCTAGGAACACATTGTGAAATCGCGTATATCTTTGCTTCAACACATAGGAATGTATTGTGCTTTGCTTTACACACTATTCTACAGTCAAGAGGAGAGAATTCATCAAGTTTAATAAGCAAAAACACTGTATAAGTCGAATTTCAGCATTTTTGTGTGACCGGGAAAACCACAGTCACAAGACGAGATGCAGTTCCATAGAAACTTGCCATTTTACCGCTGAACCTAAAAATGGGTAGAAAGTACTTTTTCTCCCTTCCTGTTAATGCCACAGACTTCGCCTTTATAGGGCACACGTTTTCTATCTTCCCCGCTTCAGCCCATGAAATATTGAGCTTCAAATGTGTTGTTAACATTGTGTAAAAAAGTTGCTCACAGCTGTTCTAGGAACACATTGTGAAATCGCGTATATCTTTGCTTCAACACATAGGAATGTATTGTGCTTTGCTTTACACACTATTCTACAGTCAAGAGGAGAGAATTCATCAAGTTTAATAAGCAAAAACACTGTATAAGTCGAATTTCAGCATTTTTGTGTGACCGGGAAAACCACAGTCACAAGACGAGATGCAGTTCCATAGAAACTTGCCATTTTACCGCTGAACCTAAAAATGGGTAGAAAGTACTTTTTCTCCCTTCCTGTTAATGCCACAGACTTCGCCTTTACAGGGCACACGTTTTCTATCTTCCCCGCTTCAGCCCATGAAATATTGAGCTTCAAATGTGTTGTTAACTTTGTGTAAAAAAGTTGCTCACAGCTGTTCTAGGAACACATTGTGAAATCGCGTATATCTTTTCTTCTACACATAGGAATGTATTGTGCTTTGCTTTACACACTATTCTACAGTCAAGAGGAGAGAATTCATCAAGTTTAATAAGCAAAAACACTGTATAAGTCGAATTGCAGCATTTTTGTGTGACCGGGAAAACCACAGTCACAAGCCGAGATGCAGTTCCATAGAAACTTGCCATTTTACCGCTGAACCTAAAAATGGGTAGAAAGTACTTTTTCTCCCTTCCTGTTAATGCCACAGACTTCGCCTTTACAGGGCACACGTTTTCTATCTTCCCCGCTTCAGCCCATGAAATATTGAGCTTCAAATGTGTTGTTAACGTTGTGTAAAAAAGTTGCTCACAGCTGTTCTAGGAACACATTGTGAAATCGCGTATATCTTTGCTTCTACACATAGCAATGTATTGTGCTTTGCTTTACACACTATTCTACAGTCAAGAGGAGAGAATCCATCAAGTTTAATAAGCAAAAACTCTGTATAAGTCGAATTTCAGCATTTTTGTGTGACCGGGAAAACCACAGTCACAAGCCGAGATGCAGTTCCATAGAAACTTGCCGTTTTACCGCTGAACCTAAAAATGGGTAGAAAGTACTTTTTCTCCCTTCCTGTTAATGCCACAGACTTCGCCTTTACAGGGCACACGTTTTCTATCTTCCCCGCTTCAGCCCATGAAATATTGAGCTTCAAATGTGTTGTTAACTTTGTGTAAAAAAGTTGCTCACAGCTGTTCTAGGAACACATTGTGAAATCGCGTATATCTTTTCTTCTACACATAGGAATGTATTGTGCTTTGCTTTACACACTATTCTACAGTCAAGAGGAGAGAATTCATCAAGTTTAATAAGCACAAACACTGTATAAGTCGAATTTCAGCATTTTTGTGTGACCGGGAAAACCACAGTCACAAGCCGAGATGCAGTTCCATAGAAACTTGCCATTTTACCGCTGAACCTAAAAATGGGTAGAAAGTACTTTTTCTCCCTTCCTGTTAATGCCACAGACTTCGCCTTTACAGGGCACACGTTTTCTATCTTCCCCGCTTCAGCCCATGAAATATTGAGCTTCAAATGTGTTGTTAACGTTGTGTAAAAAAGTTGCTCACAGCTGTTCTAGGAACACATTGTGAAATCGCGTATATCTTTGCTTCTACACATAGCAATGTATTGTGCTTTGCTTTACACACTATTCTACAGTCAAGAGGAGAGAATCCATCAAGTTTAATAAGCAAAAACTCTGTATAAGTCGAATTTCAGCATTTTTGTGTGACCGGGAAAACCACAGTCACAAGCCGAGATGCAGTTCCATAGAAACTTGCCGTTTTACCGCTGAACCTAAAAATGGGTAGAAAGTACTTTTTCTCCCTTCCTGTTAATGCCACAGACTTCGCCTTTACAGGGCACACGTTTTCTATCTTCCCCGCTTCAGCCCATGAAATATTGAGCTTAAAATGTGTTGTTAACGTTGTGTAAAAAAGTTGCTCACAGCTGTTCTAGGAACACATTGTGAAATCGCGTATATCTTTGCTTCTACACATAGGAATATAATTTCACTCTCACAACATTATGGCTGGTTGGAGAGAGTCCGAACCACAAGTACCGGGTCCATGGTTCTGGCCGTATACTGGGGGGACGGGGACGACTCCCATTAACCCCTGACTATACCGGGGATACGCTTATCACAATGCCTTTCTGGTCTGTGCTGAAGCAGGGCATTCTGGCAGCCAAGTGGCTTGACCTTTATTAGTGAGCCTGGTTACCCCCTCTCGGAACCACAGACTTAGAAATCGCCAGCTCATATACAGTGCATAAAATATATTTATATATATACCCTTATACACCATTTTAATAAAAAATATCACAAAATTCTTCTAAGTCCCTCGGGAAGAGTGAAAGACGCGCACGTTCATTTTCAGAGCTCCTAGACCTTCCTATAAGAAGTTAGCCAAAAAGTAGCTTCGAAAAACGCTTAGGTTAAGTTTCAGAGTTGCTTCTAATGTACCAAAGCTGGACTTAGACATAATTTCACTTTCACAACATTATGGCTGGTTGGAAACAGTCCGAACCACAAGTACCGGGTCCATGGTTCTGGCCGTATACTGGGGGGACGGGGACGACTCCCATTAACCCCTGACTATACCGGGGATACGCTTATCACAATGCCTTTCTGGTCTGTGCTGAAGCACGGCATTCTGGCAGCCAAGTGGCTTGACCTTTATTAGTGAGCCTGGTTACCCCCTCTCGGAACCACAGACTTAGAAATCGCCAGCTCATATACAGTGCATAAAATATATTTATATATATACCCTTATACACCATTTAATAAAAAATATCACAAAATTCTTCTAAGTCCCTCGGGAAGAGTGAAAGACGCGCACGTTCATTTTCAGAGCTCCTAGACCTTCCTATAAGAAGTTAGCCAAAAAGTAGCTTCGAAAAACGCTTAGGTTAAGTTTCAGAGTTGCTTCTAATGTACCAAAGCTGGACTTAGACATAATTTCACTCTCACAACATTATGGCTGGTTGGAGAGAGTCCGAACCACAAGTACCGGGTCCATGGTTCTGGCCGTATACTGGGGGGACGGGGGGGACTCCCATTAACCCCTGACTATACCGGGGATACGCTTATCACAATGCCTTTCTGGTCTGTGCTGAAGCACGGCATTCTGGCAGCCAAGTGGCTTGACCTTTATTAGTGAGCCTGGTTACCCCCTCTCGGAACCACAGACTTAGAAATCGCCAGCTCATATACAGTGCATAAAAAATATTTATATATATACCCTTATACACCATTTAATAAAAAATATCACAAAATTCTTCTAAGTCCCTCGGGAAGAGTGAAAGACGCGCACGTTCATTTTCAGAGCTCCTAGACCTTCCTATAAGAAGTTAGCCAAAAAGTAGCTTCGAAAAACGCTTAGGTTAAGTTTCAGAGTTGCTTCTAATGTACCAAAGCTGGACTTAGACATAATTTCACTCTCACAACATTATGGCTGGTTGGAGAGAGTCCGAACCACAAGTACCGGGTCCATGGTTCTGGCCGTATACTGGGGGGACGGGGACGACTCCCATTAACCCCTGACTATACCGGGGATACGCTTATCACAATGCCTTTCTGGTCTGTGCTGAAGCAGGGCATTCTGGCAGCCAAGTGGCTTGACCTTTATTAGTGAGCCTGGTTACCCCCTCTCGGAACCACAGACTTAGAAATCGCCAGTTCATATACAGTGCATAAAATATATTTATATATATACCTTTATACACCATTTAATAAAAAATATCACAAAATTCTTCTAAGTCCCTCGGGAAGAGTGAAAGACGCGCACGTTCATTTTCAGAGCTCCTAGACCTTCCTATAAGAAGTTAGCCAAAAAGTAGCTTCGAAAAACGCTTAGGTTAAGTTTCAGAGTTGCTTCTAATGTACCAAAGCTGGACTTAGACATAATTTCACTCTCACAACATTATGGCTGGTTGGAGACAGTCCGAACCACAAGTACCGGGTCCATGGTTCTGGCCGTATACTGGGGGGACGGGGACGACTCCCATTAACCCCTGACTATACCGGGGATACGCTTATCACAATGCCTTTCTGGTCTGTGCTGAAGCAGGGCATTCTGGCAGCCAAGTGGCTTGACCTTTATTAGTGAGCCTGGTAACCCCCTCTCGGAACCACAGACTTAGAAATCGCCAGCTCATATACAGTGCATAAAATATATTTATATATATACCCTTATACACCATTTAATAAAAAATATCACAAAATTCTTCTAAGTCCCTCGGGAAGAGTGAAAGACGCGCACGTTCATTTTCAGAGCTCCTAGACCTTCCTATAAGAAGTTAGCCAAAAAGTAGCTTCGAAAAACGCTTAGGTTAAGTTTCAGAGTTGCTTCTAATGTACCAAAGCTGGACTTAGACATAATTTCACTCTCACAACATTATGGCTGGTTGGAGACAGTCCGAACCACAAGTACCGGGTCCATGGTTCTGGCCGTATACTGGGGGGACGGGGACGACTCCCATTAACCCCTGACTATACCGGGGATACGCTTATCACAATGCCTTTCTGGTCTGTGCTGAAGCAGGGCATTCTGGCAGCCAAGTGGCTTGACCTTTATTAGTGAGCCTGGTTACCCCCTCTCGGAACCACAGACTTAGAAATCGCCAGCTCATATACAGTGCATAAAATATATTTATATATATATACCCTTATACACCATTTTAATAAAAAATATCACAAATTTCTTCTAAGTCCCTCGGGAAGAGTGGAAGACGCGCACGTTCATTTTCAGAGCTCCTAGACCTTCCTATAAGAAGTTAGCCAAAAAGTAGCTTCGAAAAACGCTTAGGTTAAGTTTCAGAGTTGCTTCTAATGTACCAAAGCTGGACTTAGACATAATTTCACTCTCACAACATTATGGCTGGTTGGAGAGAGTCCGAACCACAAGTACCGGGTCCATGGTTCTGGCCGTATACTGGGGGGACGGGGACGACTCCCATTAACCCCTGACTATACCGGTGATACGCTTATCACAATGCCTTTCTGGTCTGTGCTGAAGCAGGGCATTCTGGCAGCCAAGTGGCTTGACCTTTATTAGTGAGCCTGGTTACCCCCTCTCGGAACCACAGACTTAGAAATCGCCAGCTCATATACAGTGCATAAAATATATTTATATATATACCCTTATACACCATTTTAATAAAAAATATCACAAAATTCTTCTAAGTCCCTCGGGAAGAGTGAAAGACGCGCACGTTCATTTTCAGAGCTCCTAGACCTTCCTATAAGAAGTTAGCCAAAAAGTAGCTTCGAAAAACGCTTAGGTTAAGTTTCAGAGTTGCTTCTAATGTACCAAAGCTGGACTTAGACATAATTTCACTCTCACAACATTATGGCTGGTTGGAGACAGTCCGAACCACAAGTACCGGGTCCATGGTTCTGGCCGTATACTGGGGGGACGGGGACGACTCCCATTAACCCCTGACTATACCGGGGATACGCTTATCACAATGCCTTTCTGGTCTGTGCTGAAGCAGGGCATTCTGGCAGCCAAGTGGCTTGACCTTTATTAGTGAGCCTGGTCACCCCCTCTCGGAACCACAGACTTAGAAATCGCCAGCTCATATACAGTGCATAAAATATATTTATATATATACCCTTATACACCATTTTAATAAAAAATATCACAAAATTCTTCTAAGTCCCTCGGGAAGAGTGGAAGACGCGCACGTTCATTTTCAGAGCTCCTAGACCTTCCTATAAGAAGTTAGCCAAAAAGTAGCTTCGAAAAACGCTTAGGTTAAGTTTCAGAGTTGCTTCTAATGTACCAAAGCTGGACTTAGACATAATTTCACTCTCACAACATTATGGCTGGTTGGAGAGAGTCCGAACCACAAGTACCGGGTCCATGGTTCTGGCCGTATACTGGGGGGACGGGGACGACTCCCATTAACCCCTGACTATACCGGTGATACGCTTATCACAATGCCTTTCTGGTCTGTGCTGAAGCAGGGCATTCTGGCAGCCAAGTGGCTTGACCTTTATTAGTGAGCCTGGTTACCCCCTCTCGGAACCACAGACTTAGAAATCGCCAGCTCATATACAGTGCATAAAATATATTTATATATATACCCTTATACACCATTTTAATAAAAAATATCACAAAATTCTTCTAAGTCCCTCGGGAAGAGTGAAAGACGCGCACGTTCATTTTCAGAGCTCCTAGACCTTCCTATAAGAAGTTAGCCAAAAAGTAGCTTCGAAAAACGCTTAGGTTAAGTTTCAGAGTTGCTTCTAATGTACCAAAGCTGGACTTAGACATAATTTCACTCTCACAACATTATGGCTGGTTGGAGACAGTCCGAACCACAAGTACCGGGTCCATGGTTCTGGCCGTATACTGGGGGGACGGGGACGACTCCCATTAACCCCTGACTATACCGGGGATACGCTTATCACAATGCCTTTCTGGTCTGTGCTGAAGCAGGGCATTCTGGCAGCCAAGTGGCTTGACCTTTATTAGTGAGCCTGGTCACCCCCTCTCGGAACCACAGACTTAGAAATCGCCAGCTCATATACAGTGCATAAAATATATTTATATATATACCCTTATACACCATTTTAATAAAAAATATCACAAAATTCTTCTAAGTCCCTCGGGAAGAGTGAAAGACGCGCACGTTCATTTTCAGAGCTCCTAGACCTTCCTATAAGAAGTTAGCCAAAAAGTAGCTTCGAAAAACGCTTAGGTTAAGTTTCAGAGTTGCTTCTAATGTACCAAAGCTGGACTTAGACATAATTTCACTCTCACAACATTATGGCTGGTTGGAGACAGTCCGAACCACAAGTACCGGGTCCATGGTTCTGGCCGTATACTGGGGGGACGGGGACGACTCCCATTAACCCCTGACTATACCGGGGATACGCTTATCACAATGCCTTTCTGGTCTGTGCTGAAGCAGGGCATTCTGGCAGCCAAGTGGCTTGACCTTTATTAGTGAGCCTGGTTACCCCCTCTCGGAACCACAGACTTAGAAATCGCCAGCTCATATACAGTGCATAAAATATATTTATATATATACCCTTATACACCATTTTAATAAAAAATATCACAAAATTCTTCTAAGTCCCTCGGGAAGAGTGAAAGACGCGCAAGTTCATTTTCAGAGCTCCTAGACCTTCCTATAAGAAGTTAGCCAAAAAGTAGCTTCGAAAAACGCTTAGGTTAAGTTTCAGAGTTGCTTCTAATGTACCAAAGCTGGACTTAGACATAATTTCACTCTCACAACATTATGGCTGGTTGGAGACAGTCCGAACCACAAGTACCGGGTCCATGGTTCTGGCCGTATACTGGGGGGGCGGGGACGACTCCCATTAACCCCTGACTATACCGGGGATACGCTTATCACAATGCCTTTCTGGTCTGTGCTGAAGCACGGCATTCTGGCAGCCAAGTGGCTTGACCTTTATTAGTGAGCCTGGTTACCCCCTCTCGGAACCACAGACTTAGAAATCGCCAGCTCATATACAGTGCATAAAATATATTTATATATATACCCTTATACACCATTTAATAAAAAATATCACAAAATTCTTCTAAGTCCCTCGGGAAGAGTGAAAGACGCGCAAGTTCATTTTCAGAGCTCCTAGACCTTCCTATAAGAAGTTAGCCAAAAAGTAGCTTCGAAAAACGCTTAGGTTAAGTTTCAGAGTTGCTTCTAATGTACCAAAGCTGGACTTAGACATAATTTCACTCTCACAACATTATGGCTGGTTGGAGACAGTCCGAACCACAAGTACCGGGTCCATGGTTCTGGCCGTATACTGGGGGGACGGGGACGACTCCCATTAACCCCTGACTATACCGGGGATACGCTTATCACAATGCCTTTCTGGTCTGTGCTGAAGCAGGGCATTCTGGCAGCCAAGTGGCTTGACCTTTATTAGTGAGCCTGGTTACCCCCTCTCGGAACCACAGACTTAGAAATCGCCAGCTCATATACAGTGCATAAAATATATTTATATATATACCCTTATACACCATTTAATAAAAAATATCACAAAATTCTTCTAAGTCCCTCGGGAAGAGTGAAAGACGCGCACGTTCATTTTCAGAGCTCCTAGAACTTCCTATAAGAAGTTAGCCAAAAAGTAGCTTCGAAAAACGCTTAGGTTAAGTTTCAGAGTTGCTTCTAATGTACCAAAGCTGGACTTAGACATAATTTCACTCTCACAACATTATGGCTGGTTGGAGACAGTCCAAAGCGTTTTCTATCTTCCCCGCTTCAGCCCATGAAATATTGAGCTTCAAATGTGTTGTTAACTTTGTGTAAAAAAGTTGCTCACAGCTGTTCTAGGAACACATTGTGAAATCGCGTATATCTTTTCTTCTACACATAGGAATGTATTGTGCTTTGCTTTACACACTATTCTACAGTCAAGAGGAGAGAATTCATCAAGTTTAATAAGCAAAAACACTGTATATGTCGAATTTCAGCATTTTTGTGTGACCGGGAAAACCACAGTCACAAGCCGAGATGCAGTTCCATAGAAACTTGCCATTTTACCGCTGAACCTAAAAATGGGTAGAAAGTACTTTTTCTCCCTTCCTGTTAATGCCACAGACTTCGCCTTTACAGGGCACACGTTTTCTATCTTCCCCGCTTCAGCCCATGAAATATTGAGCTTCAAATGTGTTGTTAACGTTGTGTAAAAAAGTTGCTCACAGCTGTTCTAGGAACACATTGTGAAATCGCGTATATCTTTGCTTCTACACATAGCAATGTATTGTGCTTTGCGTTACACATTATTCTGCAGTCAAGAGGAGAGAATCCATCAAGTTTAATAAGCAAAAACTCTGTATAAGTCGAATTTCAGCATTTTTGTGTGACCGGGAAAACCACAGTCACAAGCCGAGATTCAGTTCCATAGGAACTTGCCATTTTACCGCGGAACCTAAAAATGGGTAGAAAGTACTTTTTCTCCCTTCCTGTTAATGCCACAGACTTCGCCTTTACAGGGCACACGTTTTCTATCTTCCCCGCTTCAGCCCATGAAATATTGAGCTTCAAATGTGTTGTTAACGTGGTGTAAAAAAGTTGCTCACAGCTGTTCTAGGAACACATTGTGAAATCGCGTATATCTTTGCTTCTACACATAGCAATGTATTGTGCTTTGCTTTACACACTATTCTACAGTCAAGAGGAGAGAATTCATCAAGTTTAATAAGCAAAAACACTGTATAAGTCGAATTTCAGCATTTTTGTGTGACCGGGAAAACCACAGTCACAAGCCGAGATGCAGTTCCATAGAAACTTGCCATTTTACCGCTGAACCTAAAAATGGGTAGAAAGTACTTTTTCTCCCTTCCTGTTAATGCCACAGACTTCGCCTTTACAGGGCACACGTTTTCTATCTTCCCCGCTTCAGCCCATGAAATATTGAGCTTCAAATGTGTTGTTAACGTTGTGTAAAAAAGTTGCTCACAGATGTTTTTGGAACACATTGTGAAATCGCGTATATCTTTGCTTCTACACATAGAAATGTATTGTGCTTTGCTTTACACACTATTCTACAGTCAAGAGGAGAGAATTCATCAAGTTTAATAAGCAAAAACACTGTATAAGTCGAATTTCAGCATTTTTGTGTGACCGGGAAAACCACAGTCACAAGCCGAGATGCAGTTCCATAGAAACTTGCCATTTTACCGCTGAACCTAAAAATGGGTAGAAAGTACTTTTTCTCCCTTCCTGTTAATGCCACAGACTTCGCCTTTACAGGGCACACGTTTTCTATCTTCCCCGCTTCAGCCCATGAAATATTGAGCTTCAAATGTGTTGTTAACGTGGTGTAAAAAAGTTGCTCACAGCTGTTCTAGGAACACATTGTGAAATCGCGTATATCTTTGCTTCTACACATAGCAATGTATTGTGCTTTGCTTTACACACTATTCTACAGTCAAGAGGAGAGAATTCATCAAGTTTAATAAGCAAAAACACTGTATAAGTCGAATTTCAGCATTTTTGTGTGACCGGGAAAACCACAGTCACAAGCCGAGATGCAGTTCCATAGAAACTTGCCATTTTACCGCTGAACCTAAAAATGGGTAGAAAGTACTTTTTCTCCCTTCCTGTTAATGCCACAGACTTCGCCTTTACAGGGCACACGTTTTCTATCTTCCCCGCTTCAGCCCATGAAATATTGAGCTTCAAATGTGTTGTTAACGTTGTGTAAAAAAGTTGCTCACAGCTGTTCTAGGAACACATTGTGAAATCGCGTATATCTTTGCTTCTACACATAGCAATGTATTGTGCTTTGCTTTACACACTATTCTACAGTCAAGAGGAGAGAATCCATCAAGTTTAATAAGCAAAAACTCTGTATAAGTCGAATTTCAGCATTTTTGTGTGACCGGGAAAACCACAGTCACAAGCCGAGATTCAGTTCCATAGGAACTTGCCATTTTACCGCGGAACCTAAAAATGGGTAGAAAGTACTTTTTCTCCCTTCCTGTTAATGCCACAGACTTCGCCTTTACAGGGCACACGTTTTCTATCTTCCCCGCTTCAGCCCATGAAATATTGAGCTTCAAATGTGTTGTTAACATTGTGTAAAAAAGTTGCTCACAGCTGTTCTAGGAACACATTGTGAAATCGCGTATATGTTTGCTTCTACACATAGCAATGTATTGTGCTTTGCTTTACACACTATTCTACAGTCAAGAGGAGAGAATTCATCAAGTTTAATAAGCAAAAACACTGTATATGTCGAATTTCAGCATTTTTGTGTGACCGGGAAAACCACAGTCACAAGCCGAGATGCAGTTCCATAGAAACTTGCCATTTTACCGCTGAACCTAAAAATGGGTAGAAAGTACTTTTTCTCCCTTCCTGTTAATGCCACAGACTTCGCCTTTACAGGGCACACGTTTTCTATCTTCCCCGCTTCAGCCCATGAAATATTGAGCTTCAAATGTGTTGTTAACGTTGTGTAAAAAAGTTGCTCACAGCTGTTTTGGGAACACATTGTGAAATCG
Organism: Ascaphus truei; assembly: GCF_040206685.1. Taxonomy (NCBI): domain Eukaryota; kingdom Metazoa; phylum Chordata; class Amphibia; order Anura; family Ascaphidae; genus Ascaphus; species Ascaphus truei. Next base: position 389,528 of record NW_027455696.1, read on the forward strand.
CGTATATCTTTGCTTCTACACATAGGAATGTATTGTGCTTTGCTTTACACACTATTCTACAGTCAAGAGGAGAGAATTCATCAAGTTTAATAAGCAAAAACACTGTATAAGTCGAATTTCAGCATTTTTGTGTGACCGGGAAAACCACAGTCACAAGCCGAGATGCAGTTCCATAGAAACTTGCCATTTTACCGCTGAACCTAAAAATGGGTAGAAAGTACTTTTTCTCCCTTCCTGTTAATGCCACAGACTTCGCCTTTACAGGGCACACGTTTTCTATCTTCCCCGCTTCAGCCCATGAAATATTGAGCTTCAAATGTGTTGTTAACGTGGTGTAAAAAAGTTGCTCACAGCTGTTCTAGGAACACATTGTGAAATCGCGTATATCTTTGCTTCTACACATAGCAATGTATTGTGCTTTGCTTTACACACTATTCTACAGTCAAGAGGAGAGAATTCATCAAGTTTAATAAGCAAAAACACTGTATAAGTCGAATTTCAGCATTTTTGTGTGACCGGGAAAACCACAGTCACAAGCCGAGATGCAGTTCCATAGAAACTTGCCATTTTACCGCTGAACCTAAAAATGGGTAGAAAGTACTTTTTCTCCCTTCCTGTTAATGCCACAGACTTCGCCTTTACAGGGCACACGTTTTCTATCTTCCTCGCTTCAGCCCATGAAATATTGAGCTTCAAATGTGTTGTTAACATTGTGTAAAAAAGTTGCTCACAGCTGTTCTAGGAACACATTGTGAAATCGCGTATATCTTTGCTTCAACACATAGGAATGTATTGTGCTTTGCTTTACACACTATTCTACAGTCAAGAGGAGAGAATTCATCAAGTTTAATAAGCAAAAACACTGTATAAGTCGAATTTCAGCATTTTTGTGTGACCGGGAAAACCACAGTCACAAGACGAGATGCAGTTCCATAGAAACTTGCCATTTTACCGCTGAACCTAAAAATGGGTAGAAAGTACTTTTACTCCCTTCCTGTTAATGCCACAGACTTCGCCTTTACAGGGCACACGTTTTCTATCTTCCCCGCTTCAGCCCATGAAATATTGAGCTTCAAATGTGTTGTTAACTTTGTGTAAAAAAGTTGCTCACAGCTGTTCTAGGAACACATTGTGAAATCGCGTATATCTTTTCTTCTACACATAGGAATGTATTGTGCTTTGCTTTACACACTATTCTACAGTCAAGAGGAGAGAATTCATCAAGTTTAATAAGCAAAAACACTGTATAAGTCGAATTTCAGCATTTTTGTGTGACCGGGAAAACCACAGTCACAAGCCGAGATGCAGTTCCATAGAAACTTGCCATTTTACCGCTGAACCTAAAAATGGGTAGAAAGTACTTTTTCTCCCTTCCTGTTAATGCCACAGACTTCGCCTTTACAGGGCACACGTTTTCTATCTTCCCCGCTTCAGCCCATGAAATATTGAGCTTCAAATGTGTTGTTAACGTTGTGTAAAAAAGTTGCTCACAGCTGTTCTAGGAACACATTGTGAAATCGCGTATATCTTTGCTTCTACACATAGCAATGTATTGTGCTTTGCTTTACACACTATTCTACAGTCAAGAGGAGAGAATCCATCAAGTTTAATAAGCAAAAACTCTGTATAAGTCGAATTTCAGCATTTTTGTGTGACCGGGAAAACCACAGTCACAAGCCGAGATTCAGTTCCATAGGAACTTGCCATTTTACCGCGGAACCTAAAAATGGGTAGAAAGTACTTTTTCTCCCTTCCTGTTAATGCCACAGACTTCGCCTTTACAGGGCACACGTTTTCTATCTTCCCCGCTTCAGCCCATGAAATATTGAGCTTCAAATGTGTTGTTAACATTGTGTAAAAAAGTTGCTCACAGCTGTTCTAGGAACACATTGTGAAATCGCGTATATGTTTGCTTCTACACATAGCAATGTATTGTGCTTTGCTTTACACACTATTCTACAGTCAAGAGGAGAGAATTCATCAAGTTTAATAAGCAAAAACACTGTATATGTCGAATTTCAGCATTTTTGTGTGACCGGGAAAACCACAGTCACAAGCCGAGATGCAGTTCCATAGAAACTTGCCATTTTACCGCTGAACCTAAAAATGGGTAGAAAGTACTTTTTCTCCCTTCCTGTTAATGCCACAGACTTCGCCTTTACAGGGCACACGTTTTCTATCTTCCCCGCTTCAGCCCATGAAATATTGAGCTTCAAATGTGTTGTTAACGTGGTGTAAAAAAGTTGCTCACAGCTGTTCTAGGAACACATTGTGAAATCGCGTATATCTTTGCTTCTACACATAGCAATGTATTGTGCTTTGCTTTACACACTATTCTACAGTCAAGAGGAGAGAATTCATCAAGTTTAATTAGCAAAAACACTGTATAAGTCGAATTTCAGCATTTTTGTGTGACCGGGAAAACCACAGTCACAATCCGAGATGCAGTTCCATAGAAACTTGCCATTTTACCGCTGAACCTAAAAATGGGTAGAAAGTACTTTTTCTCCCTTCCTGTTAATGCCACAGACTTCGCCTTTACAGGGCACACGTTTTCTATCTTCCCCGCTTCAGCCCATGAAATATTGAGCTTCAAATGTGTTGTTAACGTTGTGTAAAAAAGTTGCTCACAGCTGTTTTGGGAACACATTGTGAAATCGCGTATATCTTTGCTTCTACACATAGGAATGTATTGTGCTTTGCTTTACACACTATTCTACAGTCAAGAGGAGAGAATTCATCAAGTTTAATAAGCAAAAACACTGTATAAGTCGAATTTCAGCATTTTTGTGTGACCGGGAAAACCACAGTCACAAGCCGAGATGCAGTTCCATAGAAACTTGCCGTTTTACCGCTGAACCTAAAAATGGGTAGAAAGTACTTTTTCTCCCTTCCTGTTGACCTGTTGAAGTGGCTTGACCTTTATTAGTGAGCCTGGTTACCCCCTCTCGGAACCACAGACTTAGAAATCGCCAGCTCATATACAGTGCATAAAATATATTTATATATATACCCTTATACAGTACACCATTTTAATAAAAAATATCACAAAATTCTTCTAAGTCCCTCGGGAAGAGTGAAAGACGCGCACGTTCATTTTCAGAGCTCCTAGACCTTCCTATAAGAAGTTAGCCAAAAAGTAGCTTCGAAAAACGCTTAGGTTAAGTTTCAGAGTTGCTTCTAATGTACCAAAGCTGGACTTAGACATAATTTCACTCTCACAACATTATGGCTGGTTGGAGACAGTCCGAACCACAAGTACCGGGTCCATGGTTCTGGCCGTATACTGGGGGGACGGGGACGACTCCCATTAACCCCTGACTATACCGGGGATACGCTTATCACAATGCCTTTCTGGTCTGTGCTGAAGCAGGGCATTCTGGCAGCCAAGTGGCTTGACCTTTATTAGTGAGCCTGGTTACCCCCTCTCGGAACCACAGACTTAGAAATCGCCAGCTCATATACAGTGCATAAAATATATTTATATATATACCCTTATACACCATTTAATAAAAAATATCACAAAATTCTTCTAAGTCCCTCGGGAAGAGTGAAAGACGCGCACGTACATTTTCAGAGCTCCTAGACCTTCCTATAAGAAGTTAGCCAAAAAGTAGCTTCGAAAAACGCTTAGGTTAAGTTTCAGAGTTGCTTCTAATGTACCAAAGCTGGACTTAGACATAATTTCACTCTCACAACATTATGGCTGGTTGGAGACAGTCCGAACCACAAGTACCGGGTCCATGGTTCTGGCCTTATACTGGGGGGACGGGGACGACTCCCATTAACCCCTGACTATACCGGGGATACGCTTATCACAATGCCTTTCTGGTCTGTGCTGAAGCAGGGCATTCTGGCAGCCAAGTGGCTTGACCTTTATTAGTGAGCCTGGTTACCCCCTCTCGGAACCACAGACTTAGAAATCGCCAGCTCATATACAGTGCATAAAATATATTTATATATATACCCTTATACACCATTTAATAAAAAATATCACAAAATTCTTCTAAGTCCCTCGGGAAGAGTGAAAGACGCGCACGTTCATTTTCAGAGCTCCTAGACCTTCCTATAAGAAGTTAGCCAAAAAGTAGCTTCGAAAAACGCTTAGGTTAAGTTTCAGAGTTGCTTCTAATGTACCAAAGCTGGACTTAGACATAATTTCACTCTCACAACATTATGGCTGGTTGGAGAGAGTCCGAACCACAAGTACCGGGTCCATGGTTCTGGCCGTATACTGGGGGGACGGGGGGGACTCCCATTAACCCCTGACTATACCGGGGATACGCTTATCACAATGCCTTTCTGGTCTGTGCTGAAGCAGGGCATTCTGGCAGCCAAGTGGCTTGACCTTTATTAGTGAGCCTGGTTACCCCCTCTCGGAACCACAGACTTAGAAATCGCCAGCTCATATACAGTGCATAAAATATATTTATATATATACCCTTATACACCATTTTAATAAAAAATATCACAAAATTCTTCTAAGTCCCTCGGGAAGAGTGAAAGACGCGCACGTTCATTTTCAGAGCTCCTAGACCTTCCTATAAGAAGTTAGCCAAAAAGTAGCTTCGAAAAACGCTTAGGTTAAGTTTCAGAGTTGCTTCTAATGTACCAAAGCTGGACTTAGACATAATTTCACTCTCACAACATTATGGCTGGTTGGAGACAGTCCGAACCACAAGTACCGGGTCCATGGTTCTGGCCGTATACTGGGGGGACGGGGACGACTCCCATTAACCCCTGACTATACCGGGGATACGCTTATCACAATGCCTTTCTGGTCTGTGCTGAAGCAGGGCATTCTGGCAGCCAAGTGGCTTGACCTTTATTAGTGAGCCTGGTTACCCCCTCTCGGAACCACAGACTTAGAAATCGCCAGCTCATATACAGTGCATAAAATATATTTATATATATACCCTTATACACCATTTTAATAAAAAATATCACAAAATTCTTCTAAGTCCCTCGGGAAGAGTGAAAGACGCGCAAGTTCATTTTCAGAGCTCCTAGACCTTCCTATAAGAAGTTAGCCAAAAAGTAGCTTCGAAAAACGCTTAGGTTAAGTTTCAGAGTTGCTTCTAATGTACCAAAGCTGGACTTAGACATAATTTCACTCTCACAACATTATGGCTGGTTGGAGACAGTCCGAACCACAAGTACCGGGTCCATGGTTCTGGCCGTATACTGGGGGGGCGGGGACGACTCCCATTAACCCCTGACTATACCGGGGATACGCTTATCACAATGCCTTTCTGGTCTGTGCTGAAGCACGGCATTCTGGCAGCCAAGTGGCTTGACCTTTATTAGTGAGCCTGGTTACCCCCTCTCGGAACCACAGACTTAGAAATCGCCAGCTCATATACAGTGCATAAAATATATTTATATATATACCCTTATACACCATTTAATAAAAAATATCACAAAATTCTTCTAAGTCCCTCGGGAAGAGTGAAAGACGCGCACGTTCATTTTCAGAGCTCCTAGACCTTCCTATAAGAAGTTAGCCAAAAAGTAGCTTCGAAAAACGCTTAGGTTAAGTTTCAGAGTTGCTTCTAATGTACCAAAGCTGGACTTAGACATAATTTCACTCTCACAACATTATGGCTGGTTGGAGACAGTCCGAACCACAAGTACCGGGTCCATGGTTCTGGCCGTATACTGGGGGGACGGGGACGACTCCCATTAACCCCTGACTATACCGGGGATACGCTTATCACAATGCCTTTCTGGTCTGTGCTGAAGCAGGGCATTCTGGCAGCCAAGTGGCTTGACCTTTATTAGTGAGCCTGGTTACCCCCTCTCGGAACCACAGACTTAGAAATCGCCAGCTCATATACAGTGCATAAAATATATTTATATATATACCCTTATACACCATTTAATAAAAAATATCACAAAATTCTTCTAAGTCCCTCGGGAAGAGTGAAAGACGCGCACGTTCATTTTCAGAGCTCCTAGACCTTCCTATAAGAAGTTAGCCAAAAAGTAGCTTCGAAAAACGCTTAGGTTTAGTTTCAGAGTTGCTTCTAATGTACCAAAGCTGGACTTAGACATAATTTCACTCTCACAACATTATGGCTGGTTGGAGACAGTCCGAACCACAAGTACCGGGTCCATGGTTCTGGCCGTATACTGGGGGGACGGGGACGACTCCCATTAACCCCTGACTATACCGGGGATACGCTTATCACAATGCCTTTCTGGTCTGTGCTGAAGCAGGGCATTCTGGCAGCCAAGTGGCTTGACCTTTATTAGTGAGCCTGGTTACCCCCTCTCGGAACCACAGACTTAGAAATCGCCAGCTCATATACAGTGCATAAAATATATTTATATATATACCCTTATACACCATTTTAATAAAAAATATCACAAAATTCTTCTAAGTCCCTCGGGAAGAGTGAAAGATGCGCACGTTCATTTTCAGAGCTCCTAGACCTTCCTATAAGAAGTTAGCCAAAAAGTAGCTTCGAAAAACGCTTAGGTTAAGTTTCAGAGTTGCTTCTAATGTACCAAAGTTGGACTTAGACATAATTTCACTCTCACAACATTATAGCTGGTTGGAGAGAGTCCGAACCACAAGTACCGGGTCCATGGTTCTGGCCGTATACTGGGGGGACGGGGACGACTCCCATTAACCCCTGACTATACCGGGGATACGCTTATCACAATGCCTTTCTGGTCTGTGCTGAAGCAGGGCATTCTGGCAGCCAAGTGGCTTGACCTTTATTAGTGAGCCTGGTTACCCCCTCTCGGAACCACAGACTTAGAAATCGCCAGCTCATATACAGTGCATAAAATATATTTATATATATACCCTTATACACCATTTTAAAAAAAATATCACAAAATTCTTCTAAGTCCCTCGGGAAGAGTGAAAGACGCGCACGTTCATTTTCAGAGCTCCTAGACCTTCCTATAAGAAGTTAGCCAAAAAGTAGCTTCGAAAAACGCTTAGGTTAAGTTTCAGAGTTGCTTCTAATGTACCAAAGCTGGACTTAGACATAATTTCACTCTCACAACATTATGGCTGGTTGGAGACAGTCCGAACCACAAGTACCGGGTCCATGGTTCTGGCCGTATACTGGGGGGACGGGGACGACTCCCATTAACCCCTGACTATACCGGGGATACGCTTATCACAATGCCTTTCTGGTCTGTGCTGAAGCACGGCATTCTGGCAGCCAAGTGGCTTGACCTTTATTAGTGAGCCTGGTTACCCCCTCTCGGAACCACAGACTTAGAAATCGCCAGCTCATATACAGTGCATAAAATATATTTATATATATACCCTTATACACCATTTTAATAAAAAATATCACAAAATTCTTCTAAGTCCCTCGGGAAGAGTGAAAGACGCGCACGTTCATTTTCAGAGCTCCTAGACCTTCCTATAAGAAGTTAGCCAAAAAGTAGCTTCGAAAAACGCTTAAGTTAAGTTTCAGAGTTGCTTCTAATGTACCAAAGCTGGACTTAGACATAATTTCACTCTCACAACATTATGGCTTGTTGGAGACAGTCCGAACCACAAGTACCGGGTCCATGGTTCTGGCCGTATACTGGGGGGGACGGGGACGACTCCCATTAACCCCTGACTATACCGGGGATACGCTAATCACAATGCCTTTCTGGTCTGTGCTGAAGCACGGCATTCTGGCAGCCAAGTGGCTTGACCTTTATTAGTGAGCCTGGTTACCCCCTCTCGGAACCACAGACTTAGAAATCGCCAGCTCATATACAGTGCATAAAATATATTTATATATATACCCTTATACACCATTTAATAAAAAATATCACAAAATTCTTCTAAGTCACTCGGGAAGAGTGAAAGACGCGCACGTTCATTTTCAGAGCTCCTAGACCTTCCTATAAGAAGTTAGCCAAAAAGTCGTTTCGAAAAACGCTTAGGTTAAGTTTCAGAGTTGCTTCTAATGTACCAAAGCTGGACTTAGACATAATTTCACTCTCACAACATTATGGCTGGTTGGAGACAGTCCGAACCACAAGTACCGGGTCCATGGTTCTGGCCGTATACTGGGGGGACGGGGACGACTCCCATTAACCCCTGACTATACCGGGGATACGCTTATCACAATGCCTTTCTGGTCTGTGCTGAAGCAGGGCATTCTGGCAGCCAAGTGGCTTGACCTTTATTAGTGAGCCTGGTTACCCCCTCTCGGAACCACAGACTTAGAAATCGCCAGCTCATATACAGTGCATAAAATATATTTATATATATACCCTTATACACCATTTTAATAAAAAATATCACAAATTTCTTCTAAGTCCCTCGGGAAGAGTGAAAGACGCGCACGTTCATTTTCAGAGCTCCTAGACCTTCCTATAAGAAGTTAGCCAAAAAGTAGTTTCGAAAAACGCTTAGGTTAAGTTTCAGAGTTGCTTCTAATGTACCAAAGCTGGACTTAGACATAATTTCACTCTCACAACATTATGGGTGGTTGGAGAGAGTCCGAACCACAAGTACCGGGTCCATGGTTCTGGCCGTATACTGGGGGGACGGGGACGACTCCCATTAACCCCTGACTATACCGGGGATACGCTTATCACAATGCCTTTCTGGTCTGTGCTGAAGCAGGGCATTCTGGCAGCCAAGTGGCTTGACCTTTATTAGTGAGCCTGGTTACCCCCTCTCGGAACCACAGACTTAGAAATCGCCAGCTCATATACAGTGCATAAAATATATTTATATATATACCCTTATACACCATTTTAATAAAAAATATCACAAAATTCTTCTAAGTCCCTCGGGAAGAGTGAAAGACGCGCACGTTCATTTTCAGAGCTCCTAGACCTTCCTATAAGAAGTTAGCCAAAAAGTAGCTTCGAAAAACGCTTAGGTTAAGTTTCAGAGTTGCTTCTAATGTACCAAAGCTGGACTTAGACATAATTTCACTCTCACAACATTATGGCTGGTTGGAGAGAATCCGAACCACAAGTACCGGGTCCATGGTTCTGGCCGTATACTGGGGGGACGGGGACGACTCCCATTAACCCCTGACTATACCGGGGATACGCTTATCACAATGCCTTTCTGGTCTGTGCTGAAGCAGGGCATTCTGGCAGCCAAGTGGCTTGACCTTTATTAGTGAGCCTGGTTACCCCCTCTCGGAACCACAGACTTAGAGTCTCCCTTTCAGGCGATAAGTTCAAGACTTCTACCGCCGCTTTCATTGACTCAGGAGCTGGAGGAAACTTCGTGGATCTTGAATTCGCCAGGTTAAACCGCATACCACTCGTGAGAAAGAAGGTTCCCATCGCACTCGTCTGTATCGATGGACGTCCTCTTACCCCGGCCCACATCTCCTTAGAGACGGCTCCCTTGCTTCTGTCCTCACATCTGCACAAGGAGATCTTAGTTCTCGATGCCACTCACGCTCCTGGGATACCCATCACCCTTGGTCTTCCTTGGCTACAGCTTAACAATCCTCTCATTGACTGGACTTCCTCTGCTCCCATTTCCTGGAGGCCGAGGTCAGACGAGACTCATCAACTGCTGGCCAATACCTCTGTTCCCGAAGTTATTCTACCTTCCATTTACCATCAATTCCGGGACGTTTTCAATAAGGTACAGTCAGACCTCTTGCCGCCACACAGGACTTACGATTGTCCGATCGATCTAGTTCCCGGTTACTCCCTACCCAATATGTATAAACGTAGAGATTGACGCTCATACAAGTGTATGGACTCACAAGCTGTATTACAGCATATAGGTAGATAGGAACTTCTATAAATAATTCCAGCATGTATATAATACTAGGTCAAGGGGGGACATGAACATGGGACCTAGCGGTCAGTCAGCGCGACTACCGCAGATATGGTTTACCCTGCTTACCCCCCTTAACATATACACTTCCCTAAATACACTTATCTACTTAGATTAGAATATAGTCTTCTAAAATGATTGAAGTCTAAATGTAGCTTTGTGACTGCTTAAAACATCTTCTTTCTCTTTATTTATCAAAGGTTATTCAATGTGATTAGTGTTTGTTTTTAATGTAATCCTAAACTAAAGTAGCACTGTGTCTGTTTGCAAAGTTTAGCTATGGGCAAAATATGTTTGTCTCTTTTTTTAACATTAATAAAGTTGTTGAGTGTAAAAAAATGTAGCTTTCATCCCTCTTCCGCCTTCGCCCAATAGGAGCACAGCTGGCATGCGTTCCAGGGTGGAAACGGACGCATCCCAGTGACGTGGTCTCTGACTCTAGGACTAGTGCCAGAGGGGAGGCGATGTCACAGAGATGCGACGCTTCGCCGGCGCGCATGCGCAGTGTACTCGGTTGGGCGATTTTGGCGCAAAACGGGTGTATTAAAGGTAAGGAGGTATAGTGATGTGGTACACCTTGATAAAGTCCCGTGGGACGAAACATGTCGGTTGTGGGCTGTGTTTCTGTCCCTGTGCATTTATCCAATAAATCACCCTCAGTTTTAGCACGGAGTTGTGCCCTTTATTCATTTTTTCTACAGGATTCTCCCTGCAGACTTCTACTTCAGCTGTGCTCCTTGCTTCCCAAAACTCTACTCCCTACCCAAGTCCAAGACCTACCCCTTGTCGTTACCAGAATCTCACGCTATGGATGAATATATCCAGGAGAATCTCAAGAAAGGCTTTATTCGTCACTCCAATTCCCCAGCAGGGGCTGGGTTTTTCTTCGTCAAGAAAAAGGACGGATCGTTGAGGCCTTGCATCGACTACAGGGGTTTAAACCACATCACTATTAAAAATCGTTACCCCTTCCCCTTATTACCGAACTGTTCGATAAATTACAGGGGGCCAAGATTTTTTCCAAGTTAGATCTACATGGTGCCTATAACCTGGTGCGCATCAGGAAGGGGGATGAATGGAAGATGGCCTTCAACACGCGTCGCGGAATCACTCCCCTCGGCGATTCCTCTGCACAGCGCCGGGCGCGCCCACGCCCTCCTGCACGCACACCTGCACCATCCACTGGCTCTGTTCACACGCGTACACGAGTTACGGAGCAAGCTCAGTCTGCACACTCTTATTCCCGTCCCCCGGACCTCAGGCTCCGCCCCCGCACACTGCACGGGCATACTCAGGTTACTAACAAGACTCACCTGGCCTGTTATGCCTGCACCAATCTGCAGTGTCTCCCTGTAGCTCTTCCTGTCCCGCCTCCGTTCCTAATTAGACCTTCCTGCTTTATCTAGCTCCTCTCTGCTCAGTCTTTGCTCGACATAGTCTCTGTATGGAAGTACTTCTGGATTCTCTCAGTGTTTTCACAGGTTCTGACGCAGCTCGTACGACTACGCCTCTGGCTCTCGATCTCGGCACTCCTTGGACAACGCTCACTCTGGTAACCCCTTGAACTCGGCTTGGACTACGACCTATCTCCACTCTCCACTCCCTGACTTCGGAAAGGCATCATTCACTCTATCTCTACAACCGGTACCGGCAAGTATTGTCTACCTTACTACACCTGGCCTGGCAACGCTTCATACCACACTACGGACACGCTCCCTTTGCTGCGGGTGCGTGTATTACCACTTCCCCCTTCAGCTCAGGGGACGGGTCTGGTCTGCGGGCAGCACCGGCGTAACAAGCGCCTCCATCTATAGTAAGCCCCAGGAATGCGGGGAGGAATCCTTACCACAGAGATTCCCCACAGGGATGAGAGATTCCAGTCTCACACACGGATTATCTTTAAAAGCAGCAGTCTCTTTATTCTCTTGGGCAGCAGCAGCAGCAGCCGACAGGTACAGTTGATGCACAGTCCACTAACTGTTCTCCCTTATGATGTTCCCTGCCGTCACTCTGGACCCAAAGGGCATCCAGAGTGGGGCTAGCTCTTCCCTCACCCCCTAAGCAGGGTGAGAGGTATTTGGTCCACCTCACTAACTACAGCTATTTCAGCTCTACTCATGAGCTGATCACTCCTCTCCTCACTAACTCACTCACTCACTACTCTCAGACTGACAGAACAGAACACACTAAATAGGAAATGCACTGCTCTTTTATGATCTCAGCAGGCACCGCCCCTGTGTCTCTTGCTTTGACACAGGGTCAGGTGACCTACCTCCACCACTCAGGGCAAGTGCTTGAAGTGGGGGGAACCCATTATAACTCCAGGCAACCTGCCCTTACCAGGGATTATACCAGGAGAAGGATAGAACTATAGCACCATTTCTTACCAGGGCTACATATAATAGGATTGCAGCAATAAAAGTACAGTACTACATTAAGACGTATATTCAAAATAGGAGGTAAATGAATAGAAGATTATTTACAGGGAAAAATCAGAGTGTAGACAAAGAGAATAATAATCTACTGAGGATGTAACGGACAAGCACACATTCTCAATCACAGACAGGTTATTGCCCCACAACCAGTGTATGTATGTATATATATACAGTATTTCAATATCCCTTTTAATTGCTAATAGTAAAGCTTCTCTCTGCATTGATCTAAATCATTTTCAGATGAGGTTTTAGAGGACAGATCCAAACCGCCCCCCCCCCCTTCATTTCTTTAATACAAGAATGAAGCAGACGGTCTCGGGAGCAGAACCCCGTTAATTTCAGCTCTGGGGTCCCCCTGCTTCCGAAGATACTGTCCTCCGAAGGGGGTGCCTGTATCTCCTGCAGTTTTCTGCAGTTTAAAGCCCCCGATCACATGGGCCAATAGGAAGTTGCACCTGATGACATTACGGCTTCCTATTGGCTCGCGAGCTTTGAAAAGCAGTCGTAATGTGAACCCTGGAGTGGCTTCCGGCACCCACCACGGAGGTAAGTACCTCTGGAAGCAGGGGGTCCCCAGATGTGAAATTAATGGGGTTCCACTCCGGAGACCCCCTGCTTGAATTCTGTATTTAAAAAAATTAAAGAAAACAACAAAACAAACGGCTTGGATTTCCTCTGCAGGGGGGACATTATTGCTAAGAGGGTAATGATCAGTAATTAATCTTGTAACAAAGCTCCCATCAGGCGTCCAAGGATCGGCAATTTTCAGATTCAGTCCATTTTCTTGGTACCATTTTTACACAGACAGTACTTAGAGATAACATTTGTAAATGTACCCACCCCTTATTTATTTTTTTATATATAAACCAATAACTTTGACATATAGCCATTTCTAATTATGTCAGCTGCAGCAGATCACAGGGACCCTGTGTGTGCACGTACAAAAGAACCTAATACAAATGTTGACTGATGTCATCAACATTGAGGTTACATCACCAGATAATGCCAATTCTATGCCGTTCTTATTAACACAAGTTAAAACTGCAGTAGATTACTATTCTGTGATTTAAAGAGATTTATGGTGGTATCAGCTTAAATCTGCTTTCTTCTTTATTAAAGTTATTAGGTCTTTAGCCTTTAAAAAAAAAAAAAAAAAAAGCATTTAATCATTTTTTTTTCTTTTTATGGGCGCATAGATGAATGTTGTTATGAACAGATGGCAACACCCCAAGAGAGAAACAGAAGAATTCCAGGTGCTGTCTTCTATTTTATATTTTCAAGCAAGACACAAACATACACGAATACTCTGATCACAGTAGAGAACTCTGAACAGCTTCACATTTTCAATGTGTAATCATTACTATACGCTTGACACAGCCTGGATGAGGTAAAGGAAGATGTATACATTGGTGAGGCTGATGTGGTAGAAAGTCTTGACTGGTCAGATTAAGGAATAAAAGCGTTTTAAAAGCAATATCTATTCTCTCTCTTCTCTCTCTTCTCTCTCTCTCTCTCTCTCTCTCTCTCTCTCTCTCTCTCTCTCTCTCTCATTATGCACGCCAAACTATAAGACCTAGGGCAACCAAACTTGGAAGGTTTACTTTATGTATAAAAACCATAGTCATGGTTTGGATCCTCTCGAACATTCCAAAGAGGGTGCTGCTAGGAACGTTATGTTCCATGTGCTGTAACTGGTAGGCTTTGTATCTGGCACGTGCCATCATAATGCACATAGCCTGGTTGGTAGCAGATAAGGAGAGTCAGATAGCTATAAAGTTTACCCAGAAAGCAGACGAAGAAAGAAAGAGGAAGTCAGGTGGCACGTGAGGAGAAAAATCGGGTTATAACGGAAGGTCTGCTGCAGCTATATCAAATCGAATTGTACTGGAGAACAGGAGGAGACATAATGTATAAGGGAGATGTTTTATAGAGCTATAAGCAAAAATCCCTGAGTCCTCGGTTAAGCCGGTGTGAGTAGCCTCTACTCACTATTAAGCACCGCCCTGTGACTCCTTTGGATTGAAGCTGCTAGCATGGCTGCTGCTAAACTGTGTGCGTCCTCCGGTTTGCCCCCGGTGGCGTTTCCTCGATCAAAAAAGTAGACAGAACAAAAAAGGATCAAAGTAACAGCTGCTCCAAGGTAGAAAAAAATGGGGAAACCCACCAGCCATAGAAAATTAAAAACAATTTATTAGGCTACATAAAAAACATAAAGACAGTGAAAAAACTCCACCCACGCATTTCACGCCACCTATGGTGCTTTTTCAAGGAAAAAGATTCCCCATTTTTTCTACCTTGGAAGAGATGTTACTTTGATTTTTTTTTGTTCTACAGACATAAATTGGCATATTTTATTATTATTTTATTACAAACTTTGAAAGAAAGACTGTTGATCACATTTTCCTTTTATTTTATTTGTTTACTATATTCTTCAGGTGGAATTTGAGGAACAAGTGTGTTATGCAGCACTGGACCTCAGCCCTAAAAAGCCCAGGAAAAATAAAAAAAAGAAAGCCTGCCATATAGATGCTCAAGATTGTGTGGAGGACAGAAAACCCCTGAAGCCTGGCAATATCGTATCTAGATCCAGCATATACCTCAACAGTGAGCAGTTAAAAGCTGAAAGCAATGCCGCAGAGGATATGATCCATGACGACCCAATCAGGCTCTACCACCTAATACATATGTAACCCTTCTATGGTACCCCACCTGACATGAGATTGGGGGTACACTCCTTCTGGTCACTGAGTGGTCTGGGTGCTGTGACCTGCTGGTAAACAGGAGGGCTGAGTGCTCCGCGGTGTTGTGGGGAGAACCCAGGACAGGGACAGGAGGTGTGGTGTGGGACAGGTTACCTTGTTCTCTCAGGGTGCACAGTGCCTCCAGCCAGCAGGGATCCCCTGGGTCTACAGAGGAGAGACCCCCACTGACACTCCATTCTCCATACACAGGGACACACACAGCAGCTTCTTTTCTGTGGATCTTTATTCAGAGCAGCATAGATGTGCAGACAGCATACAGCATGATATCACAGGCTTGGAGTAATCTCTGCCCCTCTGCTCATGGCAGCTTAAATTCCCCTCCCTCCTCACCCAGGTGGGGAAGGAGGGAGAGAACTCTTCTTGGCTTGCTATCTCTCTCAGCTCTCTCTGAAGACTAACTCCTGATCACTAACAAACATACTATATTTTTGGAGACATGTCTCAATTTGAATATCCTCAGGGAGTGTCTCTAACTTTGAATCATTACAACTCAAAGCTGGATAACGATTGTCTCACACACACATCCGGGGGTGTTCCAACCCATATCCACCCTTTGGATTAACATGCTCAAAGGTTGCTTAGGCCCGCCTCTGAATATTGCTACAATACTTCAGAGCTGAAACTCACAAACAGGCTAACTGAAGGAATGAACCTTTCCACTGCCCGTTCTAACAGGACTGACAGAGGAAAGGCCCAGAATTAGCAATAGCTGCCGAAGGCCAGGCTATACATAAAACAAGAAACATATCTACAGAGGACCAAAATCAAACTGATTGACCCACCCGAAGCAGAATTTGTGATCTGCTGACTGGGATTTTTTTGTGCTTAATATGATCTGGGGTACTTGCATCATCTGTACTTGGCATATACCACGAACGGAAAAAGTGTAATTGCGAAAATAATATACTGAGCAATAAACAAGAAGAATATAAAGGAAGCATGTTGAAAGAAAACATGATAGGGAGCTCACTTTAACAGGTCAACGGCCTCTAGATTCTTTTAGTACTGAGATGAGAAAAGGTACAAGCACAGATCCCTCATGACCAATTGTTAGTAGCCTTATTTACTGACTGTGGGACCTTCCTTAGGTCTTACAGTAGTAGTAGAAAATGAGTGTGCTGAAAGCTCTTTCATCTCACTGGTAAAGATGTTTGCAGTAGTGTGAAACATGAATACAACTGCACAAAAGAGCGTTCAATAATGCCAGCCTTGATTACACATCCAAAGCGAAGTAAATATATTGCAATAAGACTGTTTTGTATCGGTCTTCGTTTGGAAGGACTGTAATACTTACTAAAAATGAACAGTGCAGTATACGGAAAAATGGTTGTAGATAACTTTGTATAAAATGATTTCATATATAAACAAGTACATATACATGTGCTGGATTATATGAATATATTAAGATGCTGGAAGAACCACTGTGTGAATTTACAAATAACCTATATATGTTTTTTTATATTTAAGGACCTGAAGAATCCAGTTCTCCATGTTAATTTGTTGGTAAAATCTGTGTTTATTTATTTTGTTTTTCCAGTGCTCTCCTTTGTATATATTAAAAAAAAAAATTAAGGGACACATCTGAATTAGGTGCCTGTCTGTGCACTTTTTTTTGTGGTTCCCATTGTGTCTTTTTTCTTTATCTCATAGCTTAGTGATGAAAGTTATAGGAAGGGGTGCTTAACAGTCAGTACAATTCTTCTTTTTTTTTTTTTTTACGGTGATTAGTTTATAATTTTTCACTTACAACAAAAATTCTTATGTATAGTTTATTAATCTATTTCAAGTTTTCATTGCTGCAACAGATAATAATGGGGTCCATATGCAGTAAAGCGCAGAGATTCTCAAATGTCCCCATCTTGTGGGCAACTGCATTGTTAGTAAACATTTGGAAGATACACACACACACACACACACACACACACACACACACACACACACACAGTATATAGCAAATGAAAATATAAATTGTGAGCACATTCACATGTCTTAGACAGGTCTGCAACCCCGCCTTTCAACCATTATCACCTAACATACAGTGCTTCCACTGCAGCAAGGGATTCTGGGAAATTACATGCAAATGAGCACACAATGTGTCACCTTTTGCCTGAAATCCATTTACATGGACCCCATATAAGCAAATGCTCTGCTGTTCACACAGCTTTTACGCACAGCATGGGATTAGATGCAAAGCCAGTCAAACCACGCACAGACATGCTTCAACCTTAATGGGTCTCATCAATGTGAGGTTTGTTGTACTGGCTTTGCAATTTTCAAGGCTGGGTGGATTTACCTAACACATTTTAAGTCATGGTGGGTGAAAAAGGCAACAAAAAATCTCCAGCGTTAGCATATAGCCAATAAAGAATATCACTTGTGAGCACATTCATATCCCAGAATCCCTTGCTGCAGTGGAAGCACTGTATGCTAGATGATAATGGTGAAAGGCAGGTTTGTAGACCTGTCTAAGACATGTGATTGTGCTCACAAGTGATATTCTTTATTGGCTATATGCTAACGATGGAGGTTTTTTGTTGCCTTTTTCACCCACCAAAACTTAAAATGTGCACACACACCACTACAAAGGAAAAGGGGGGAGAAGCTGGTACAAATTAACAGGGTCTGAAAGGGGGCCCGGGACCCGACTATATTGCATGTTTTCGCTTTCTCGGTAGTATCATTATTTGTCACTCCTTGCTGCCGCCCTCCTTCTCCTTCTGAACCGCAGTATTAAATGACATCAGAACGTCGTGTTATCATGGCAACGCGACACCGTCACGGTGACGTCAGCGGCGTCATTTTACGCTGTGGTTCAGATGGAGAAGGAGGCCGTAAGCAAAGAGGCGGCCACACATCTAAGTGCGGGAGAGAAAAGAGCTGCTAAGTGTCCCGGAAAAAAACATTTCACCGGGGCCCGAACTCACTCTTGGCAGCCCAGCATGTATCTACGATTAACCATATATACCGTACAATACCCAGGCAGGAACTTGGATAAAGGACACAGCACACTGAGTGAATCAAAAAAGTTTGTATTGTGGTCAAGAAATGATACCAATGTTTTGGTCAGCTATGGGGCCTTCATCAGCAGACGGAGACGTTGGTACCATAAATAAGTAAGATAAAAGTGACAGACCTCAGCAGAAAGTTGTGTGGAGAGAATATGAAAGGCTTCAGGGATAATCACTGTTGAGTCAAGGTCTGATGCATCTGAACTTCATAAAGAAACATAGAAACCTTAGAACCTTAGAACAACACTCCATTCCATTACTCATTGTACTATGACCTGCACGGTATTGTGATGTCATTTCACCCATTCAATATGTTCTCAGAGGATACCAGTAACTCAGACTAATCCACGGAGGAAACTTGGATTCACTTTACTATTTGGGATTACACATGGACTACCTGATTCCCACTCAGATTTTGTGATTGATACTACTGTAACCCCCTGTATCTGCTATCAGCACAGGACATGGCCCCTTTAAGAATTACATTCCACTGGACCATGTGACTGTGCTTAGCCAGTGGAGTGACAGTTGGAAAGGGAGCCGAGGGAGTGAGGCTACTACAGAGAGAGATTAGGGAGCCCGGCTGTGCATGAATTACACCAGGTTGGAGTGGGTGAGCTAACCCACAAAGGATTTAAACTGCAGTTATATTGCCATCAGTTTGATCTTTATGAAGCACCAGGCCTGCAACACACACACAGTTTATGAGCTGCAACGATTGTGCTAGCGCACCAGGATCTACAGGCCAGTACCCCATGATTGGGAGGCCAGACAGAAATAAAAGTTATTATTTGTTTGCACAGCGTTCGCACTGTTGGTATAGTTTGCTTAAATATGTGTATGGAGTGATTCTGAGATTAAGTCACCGTACTAATTCATATGAGATATGCAACACCACAAATTATAGCTATGAGAATATAAAAATTGTTATAATTCATTACCACTGTGTTGTATCTTGTCACTACAGTCTCACACAACATGTAGCTCACACTATAAGAATTAAACAATAACCCATAGGACTCAGGCTCCCACCTCAGTGATAGGCCATATAATCTGAGGTAAAATAAAGAGGGGTTATATGTATATAATATATATATATATTTTTTTTAATTCTCAATATATTTTAATACATAACACAAAAAAAAGCACACGCTTCATAGCGCGTAACTGTGTACAAAAATGGGTAAATTTATTAAGGAGAGTGTCCTTAGGAGATACACTTACAAAAGGTTAAAATAACATGTACATTGGAGAGAAACTGTATGGGGCGTCATCTACAGGAGCAGGGGGGGGGGGTGGGGGGCATAGTGATACTGTGCATCTGGTGTAGCTGCATCTGACTCCTGCCACGAGCCCTGCAGCGTTTCAAGTGCTCAAAAGAGCTTCCTTCTGTAATGCACCGTTGGAAATACAGGCAGAGCAGCTGAAAGGTAACGAGAACACAGTACCTCCTCCCACACGCCCGCCTGAGATGACGTCACCATGTCTCTACGCGTTTCGTCACGTTGCGTGACTTCCTCAGGAGTTGATTGGTTGATGTGTCATAGCCAGTTTTATAGGGCAAAGTCCACGTAAACACGGCGAAAAAAGCTCAAAGAAGACTGGAATCAGCTCTGCTGATTCAACACACAATCGAAAACGGCTAATAGTATGATATTATTGTTAGAAAAATGATATAATCAATACTAAAATCGCATAAAATGCACTGTGTGCTATACAAAACTAACAAAAACAAACCAGTATAAATATTAAAGGTGGATACATTAGTGATAAATATAAAAATAAACACTAGCAATAAAAATCGGTGTATATATAATACCCGTAAATATAGCATAAACTAATCTAATCATTAGATCTTCAGTGGTGATAGAAAATAAATGCACTGTGGTATACAGCTACTTGAAGTAAAATTTATAATATTTGCAGTCCACCTACAATCAATGAGAAGCATTGATTTAATTATTTTGTCGAGGGAGTTTATGATTTTTCGATTAACTGGGTCAAAGTTACAAGATTATACAAAAATTGTGACAAGTTTTAGAAGTAGATAAAAAGGAATCTGTACGTTGCTTTGTATAGGGTTCCTGAAAGATTACGGGTAGATTTGGAACAGATATTAGCACGCATTAAAGAACTGCATCCGTTATAATAAAAAACAAAGAGAATATCCACCCAAGTTAAACTTCGTATCTCTGACCAACATTGTGTATATTTGTCAAGAGTTGGAAAACTTCAGAAGAATGTCAAATATTGAAAAGACCCAGAGCTAGATATTTATCCTGATCCCCTTCACCCATGATGTGATCAATGAAAAGTGTATGACCTAGATCTATATACAGATGAGGCGCGATACAAGTTCCCCGTGCATCACGTGGTGGACCGCGGCTCAAGTGCGGCCAAGCACGATCACAGCCCAGCGCAGAGGTAATTTCCCTAGAATTTTTAACGTTGCTGCCTATATCTATACTGTATATATTTGTTTATTCTCTAATTAAGTTTACGTCAAACCACTTATTTTGCTTAGGGAGTGTACAAAATACATATTGGGTGTTATTCATTCAATTGAGATGGAGCCGATAGAGGCACTATGGCACACAAACTCCCATGGATGTCAATGGCAATTTCCACTCGATGGTGCCATTACAGATGAATTAATAACCCCCATTGTCCCATCTGTAACCCCAGGGGATGCTATGTACAATAATGGTTGTGTTACCACTTATATAGTAATATTCTTTGCAAGTACCTAAGCAACTGAAGGTTCACATATCAACAAAATAACACTGCTGTACTAAAACCATGACGACACAGCACTGGTTGTTCCAAGAACAGTCTGACATTGATTGACCTGCTAAATCTGAAAGGAATTTCAAGATTAACTAAACCCTAGTATCTCTGCCTATGAAAAGAATATGAAAACCAGAAACAGGCACTCAAAACATTAATATTTGACATTTCAGTTACTGTACCAAAGTAATCTTTATCAAGCCTTAATGAATAAGCACAAGCAAAGCTCCCTTCATTACACCTTCTTCAATGTTATGGTTAGAGGTCCAAGAAAAATCAAGGTCTTGGCAATTAAAGATTGAATGCGTAATTGAGAAGACTCCCACCCCCTCATTAAGAGGTCCTTGATGAAAATAAAATTTTACTTAAAAGAAGTTAAAGCAGACATGTTTTAAAGTCTGATTACATTTGTTTAAACAAAGACCATTTCATTGCTACATTTTCATTATACCGCTCAACCCCCTTGTAACGCTTTTCTTGGGGTCCAAAGAATCACATCGCGCTATAAGCAGATCGCGTTAGAAATAATGTATAATTGTATGCATTGTACAAGAAAGTATTTAAGATATCAATAATCGTGTTAAGTATTCATAAATAAGAAAAGTGGGAGCCACGCTTGCATCGCGGTATAAGCAGATTCGCGTTGTAACGGATCGCCTTATAATGGGGTTGAGCTGTATATATGTTTTGGTAAACTAGGATTGTGCATGTAAAGGCAGGCTACAGATTAAAAAAACAATACATTATGAGGCAAAGTAATACATTTTACACCTACGGAAGGGAATGCCAAACCAGTTTACATTCTTGCACCCAATACAAAATCCTTAGAATAATTCAAGGAGAACAAGTTATTGTAAAAAGTATGCCCTCTAACAGCCAGGTATATTTTATGCATCATTCAGTGTTGAATGAACGTGACTTGTTGCTAAATGCTGGCCTTATATATGGTGAGAACGTATAGTAGAGGACTTGCTATACAGGTGTAGTGTGTTAGGATCGTGCAGTAAACTTCAATTTCAGGAAATATAACTTTCTTGCTTTTTTTTGAGAACATGAATATTTTCACAAAATCTGGACATACAAAAACAATAACTATACAAGACGAAGTATTTTATATAGTAAACCACAAAGTTTAATGACAGTTCCACAATATTAACTCACAAAAACATTACATTGAACAAATACTGTATAAAAGTAACCATATACAGGTTTAGTGAACACAACCATACTGTTGAAAATATTTACATCTTTCAGCATAAATGTTGAGGTTTCCATAGTATTTGTATAACTGGGCAATCGGTGTTTTAAAATAATAATAAAAAAATTTAAAAAAAAGAAAAGAATCGCCACAATATTTAAAATAAGTATTACATTTGGATAAAACGGATCTAAATAGAAATGTTTTTACAATTAAGAAACAGTTGAACTAGACACACTAAGTGGCAGTTAAAATAAAAAAAAAACATGTACATTACAGGAATATCCCGTTATCAGTTACACAATTGCCTCGATTAAAAATGTATCCTAACATTAAAACCATGCTTTTCAACTCAACTGAATTTACTTGCTAATTGGAAGTAAAAAAAGGATAAAATGCGGCGAATTCAGATTTCCCCAAATCTGCATTTCAAATCCACTTAACACGTTAGTAATATAGCTGAGACTTCCTATCCACACAAAAGGTTTACAGGTTTATTCTCAGTCGGCACACGAAATACGCGTCAAGAATGGAAATGTTGGATTCCGTGATGTTACGGCGCATCTCATGACATGACCAACTGAGTTCTATGACAACATTTTCACGTGCGTATTATAGCTCCTGGGAGATAGGCGATGGAGAGCAATATCCACCTTCACCTACATAAGGGACAATGCAGAAACTGGAGATGTACAGCTGTGGACTCCCGTTGTAAAATGTGCAGATGCTTAATACAGGTGTAGCTAAACTAAATTTACCTATAAGCTAGGAAAGCCACAGGCTTGTGACCACAGCGTTCCCCGGCAGCAGGCATCGATAGTGCCTAGGGACAGATACAAGGAATGAACCCTCTCCCACAGGAAGCCGTGGCTTTTACCTTCCCTGGAGCCTAGGGATGTTTGTTTTTTTTCTGCCGTGGCTCCAGGAATGCTAGATTTGCCTACATTTGTAGGCAACCTAAAAGGACTTTAATGATTTACTCTTAGGATAAAATGCAACCAGCAAAGGGATTGCTTAAGCATGAATCAGTACAAAAATATACATATTTCAAAAATGATCTTGCAGTTCTCAGCAGCCGAGTCAATATCTTACTTGTAGCTCAATTTCCTGTAGATGCTAAAAAGAAGAGCAGTATTTTAGAAATCTTTAATATCCCATAACTCTTCACAAATACAAAGAGATGAAAAAGACAAATACAGGGGGTCTCTAATGCTGTTACTTCTTCACCCCCCCCCCCCCCCCCATATCTGGCATTCACTAATCTACCAGGATCTATGGAGCATGTGGTTAACTTAATTTATCATAACTAGAATGTACACAACTTTCACGTTAACCCTTAAGAGAAGTTTCAACAGTTTATACATTGGCAGGTTCTACGTATTCTATTTTAATGTCGCGACTGGAGATAAAAATGTTACACAAATGAGCAAAACTGGTCAATTTGGGACTTCCGCCACAAACAAATAATTAGTGACATTTCCAAATATTCGCCACGCTTTACAAATGTATTATTTACTACAAGCTCTGGTGAGATGCCATCTTCAGCAAAATGTACGTGAAATTAGTTACTGTAAATACAATCTGTGCGGCACAGAGACAGAAATACACCACATGCCTAACTGGAGTCAGAGTTGGTAGTAATACTGTAGTATTTGTGTATGAATGGGAGTCTTCTGGGCTGCATATTTCCATAAGGGAAACAGTAAAAATCCTGATGAACAATAGGCCTCAGCCCCTAGGAGAGTGCAAGAGAACCTGCCACGCCCTGGCTACTTTTCCCCCACTTCACAACTGCCACTTCAATGTGAGGAGCGTAGGGGGGATGGAAACTGAATGCAGAACACGGATCTCAGTCTCGCGATCCCTCTGAGCTCAAGCACAGTGCTAGGACATGTCAGTAGGGACCACCACAACCTGTTAGAGCCACCAAGAGAACCATATGATACCTCTAGCACCGATTGACTATATATATATATATATATATATATATATATATTATATATATATATATATATATATATATGAACAGATGGCATTCTCGTGTATAAAAGTGATTGTAGGTGCTTGTCCCATAATAAGCAGATAGACAAAAGTATCCTCACCGGGCAGACTTTGTAGCAGGCTTTCCAGAAAGAACGAGACCGCACATCAGGCAACCTGAATTCCAAGATGTATTGCAGGTAAGTGGCACAAACACCCGACGTTTCGGTCCAGTTTGTAGGACCGAAACGTTGGGTGTTTGTACCACTTACCTGCAATACATCTTGGAATTCAGGTTGCCTGGTGTGTGGTCTCGTTATTTCTGGAAAGCCTGCTACAAAGTCTGCCCCATATAGTTACTGGAGTAATAATTATGATTCAACATTTAATTATTATTCAATTGAATTTATATAGTCACAATATAGTAAATATTGCTTTTGTGTGCGGTATGATGAACACATTTAGTAAGGTTAATACCCTGGTTAAGTTCTGCCTTGCGTCTGTGTCAAAAGCTTAGGTTCCAAGTGCAGGCCCATGTACTAAAATATATAAGGGAATGCCGGCTCTCTAATTCTTTATATGAAAATGACAGCTGGGGCGACCAAGACGGATCGCGTGTACTCAGATTTGCAATTCTAAGGACGTTCTCTCCAAAGGATCCATTAAAACCAGATTTAAATGGAGTTACCATGGGGTTGGTATGTCTTTACAACTACAGGCTAGCAAGAATTAAATGTTTTGTACAGTATGTGTTGGTGTACAAACCAATGTACGTGGTTGTTATAATGATATTCTACACATTTTTACATGTAACCAGTTGCAGATACATTAATTTCACCCACAAATTACATTTAATATGTATATATCTGAGGGGTTATCTGGAATATGATGGTGCTGGTTAAGTACTTGGAGAGACTTATGGAGTCTTTTATACTCTGATTAAAGTCGAAATAAATGAAAGTCCTCGATTTCAGGTCATAAATGTGTCCCCGGTCAAGGGAAAGTGATAAACAATCAAGACACTCCCCTACAGACTTGTAAAGGTATTTAGAGACCCGTTTTGTGGTTGATCCCTTTCATACACTCAAGCATCTACGTGACATTTATCAACATGGCTTTCTTTCTATTGTACTCTTTTTCCATAGGAGAAATTCTCTACCCGCAGATTAGTGAAGTGCTCAGGGACGAGAATGCGGTAAACACTCCCTAATTGGAATGCATGTTAAATGTGGTGAGAGATAATATAATGTGTACAGTTGCATTTATGCTTGTACTGTACTTCTTTTACATCTGACATTCAGCTCTCGTGACATGTTTTACAGGAACATTTATCACGACTCCATATATTAACCAAACTGTGATGGTAATAACAACAGCCAAACCAGGATTTGATACTAAACATTGTGCCTTTAAAAACAAAAAACAGAAACAATGCACATTTATGCTTTCAAACAAATAGTTAAGAAATGAAAAAACACATGGATTTTTACTGGCTGCTCAACAGCTAAATCAGGTTTCAAATTAAACTAAGGAGTACTGAAGAAAGCTTATGTTACTAAATCCTTTGTTCCATTTTTTAGAAGTTACCGTCATTTCACCATACCTGGTGTTGGTCCTTTGTACTCTTCTAGGTGAGCTCCAAGTATTGGGACCTCTTGGGCTCCAGCTGTATCCCCTCTGAGCCAAAGAACCTTGAAGCAGAATGAAAATTCATATACCGAGATTTGGTCATAGGAATGACAGGCTGTCGTAATTTACTTCTGTTGTAAACATGTTGTTTTCATTGGAATTAGACAGTCAATACACATTTGAAGTGAGATAATATCATAGGTAAGTTGGCAAGAGAAAACTGTGCTGTGATGAGTAACAAAATAATACCTATAACAGAAAACCTGCTGCACTGCACCTTCCTATATCGATGTTCTCTCTTGGTCATCATACCATAAATATGTCAGTATATCTACTCAATCCATACTCAAAAATAATTCAAAACGTGTGTGAAGTCTGCTTCTCAACAGGTTAACTACAGATTTGACAATCAATTAGGTAAGATTGTTTTTCTCTGTACCTGTTCCCAAATCTCTGTCACCCAGAGTACACCAAATTATTGTAAAATGAACTTGCACTGCAAATTGATAATGAAATACATTGCTAAGTGTTCTAAACAACTTACCAGAGGCACTTGGACTCAGAGATAATGTACGATTTGAAAGAGCAGGATATTCATTCTGCAAATCAAATAGTTCTATATTATGCAAAGCACAGACTTATTATTTCTTACCTTAACTACTAAACATTGCTAATAAACATTATTTGAATTTAAACCGGTCACCAAAAGAACAGGAAATTTGGCATACTTTCTAGGAGCACGTGCCGTCCGACTTAAGAATGTAAACTGGCGATGCAATAAGGATTAAGCAATATAACATTGTCTCTTCAACTTTGTTAGCCCTTCACAGTTTAAAGTACAAAATTGAGACCACTGCAACATTAAAAAAAAAAAAAAAAGCTGTGTGTGCTGAGCACGCGCATAGTAAGTGAAACTTCTTTGACTTTTGTCACAGAAATTGTATTTGTGTTGGTGATGTTTTAATTAAAAATCAAAATACAATTTCAGTTACAAAACGCAAATAAATTTGACTTAGAATGCGCGTGCTCGGCACACATCCCATGTATTAGCTATTTGCACTAAGTGTGAATTCCTTGTGTGTATGTGTGTCAGTGTGTGTGTCAGTCAGTCAGTCAGTCAGTCAGTGTGTGTGTGTGTATGTCAGTCAGTCAGTCAGTGTGTGTGTCAGTCAGTGTGTGTGTGTGTGTCAGTCAGTGTGTGTGTATGTGTGTCAGTCAGTGTGTATGTGTAAGTCAGTGTGTGTGTCAGTCAGTGTTTGGGTGGGTCAGAGTGTGCGGGGGGGTGTGGGTGAGTCAGTCAGTGTGCGGGGAGGGGTGGGTGAGTCAGTCAGTGTGCGGGGAGGGGTGGGTCAGTCAGTCAGTGTGTGGGGAGGTGTGGGTGAGTCAGTCAGTGTGCGGGGAGGGGTGGGTCAGTCAGTCAGTGTGCGGGGAGGTGTGGGTGGGTCAGTCAGTCAGTGTGCGGGGAGGTGTGGGTGGGTCAGTCAGTCAGTGTGCGGGGAGGTGTGGGTGGGTCAGTCAGTCAGTGTGCGGGGAGGTGTGGGTGGGTCAGTCAGTCAGTGTGCGGGGAGGTGTGGGTGGGTCAGTCAGTCAGTGTGCGGGGAGGTGTGGGTGGGTCAGTCAGTCAGTGTGCGGGGAGGTGTGGGTGGGTCAGTCAGTCAGTGTGCGGGGAGGTGTGGGTGGGTCAGTCAGTCAGTGTGCGGGGAAGTGTGGGTGGGTGGGTCAGTCAGTCAGTGTGCGGGGAAGTGTGGGTGGGTGGGTCAGTCAGTCATTGTGCGTGGAGGTGTGTGTGGGTGGGTCAGTCAGACAGACAGTGTGCGGGGAGGTGTGGGTGGGTCAGTCAGTGAGTGTGCGGGGAGGTGTGGGTGGGTCAGTCAGTCAGTCAGTGTGCGGGGAGGTGTGGGTCAGTCAGTCAGTCAGTGTGCGGGGAGGTGTGGGTGGGTCAGTCAGTGTGTGGGGGGGTGGGTGGGTCAGTCAGTGTGTCAGTCAGTGTGTGGGGGGGGGTGGGTGGGTCAGTCAGTGTGTGGGGGGGGGTGGGTGGGTCAGTCAGTGTGTGGGGGGTTCAGTCAGTGTGTGGGGGGCGGGGGTGGGTGGGTCAGTCAGTGTGTGGGGGGGTGGGTGGGTCAGTCAGTGTGTGGGGGGGGTGGGTGGGTCAGTCAGTGTGTGGGGGGGTGGGTGAGTCAGTGTGTAGGGGGGTGGGTGGGTCAGTCAGTGTGTGTTCAGTCAGTGTGTGGGGGGGTGGGTGGGTCAGTCAGTGTGGGGGGGGGGTGGGTGGGTCAGTCAGTGTGTGGGGGGGGGTGGGTGGGTCAGTCAGTGTGTGGGGGGGGTAGGTGGGTCAGTCAGTGTGTGGGGGGTGGGTGGGTCAGTCAGTGTGTGCGGGGAGGTGTGGGTGGGTCAGTCAGTCAGTGTGGGGAGGTGTGGGTGGGTCAGTCAGTCAGTGTGCGGGGAGGTGTGGGTGGGTCAGTCAGTCAGTGTGCGGGGAGGTGTGGGTGGGTCAGTCAGTCAGTGTGCGGGGAGGTGTGGGTGGGTCAGTCAGTCAGTGTGCGGGGAGGTGTGGGTGGGTCAGTCAGTCAGTGTGCGGGGAGGTGTGGGTGGGTCAGTCAGTCAGTGTGCGGGGAGGTGTGGGTGGGTCAGTCAGTCAGTGTGCGGGGAAGTGTGGGTGGGTGGGTCAGTCAGTCAGTGTGCGGGGAAGTGTGGGTGGGTGGGTCAGTCAGTCATTGTGCGTGGAGGTGTGTGTGGGTGGGTCAGTCAGACAGACAGTGTGCGGGGAGGTGTGGGTGGGTCAGTCAGTCAGTGTGCGGGGAGGTGTGGGTGGGTCAGTCAGTCAGTCAGTGTGCGGGGAGGTGTGGGTGGGTCAGTCAGTGTGTGGGGGGGTGGGTGGGTCAGTCAGTGTGTGGGGGGGTGGGTGGGTCAGTCAGTGTGTGGGGGGGGGTGGGTGGCTCAGTCAGTGTGTGGGGGGGGGTGGGTGGGTCAGTCAGTGTGTGGGGGGTTCAGTCAGTGTGTGGGGGGGGTGGGTGGGTCAGTCAGTGTGTGGGGGGGTGGGTGGGTCAGTCAGTGTGTGGGGGGGTGGGTGGGTCAGTCAGTGTGTGGGGGGGTGGGTGAGTCAGTGTGTAGGGGGGGGAGCGATTAGGAGCGGCGCCGGCGGCGATCTGATTTGTGGAGCGGGTGTGATGTCAGTGTTGGGGTCGGGCTGAGCCAGAACACAGCCCGGCCTCAACTGCCAGCACTGACGTCACATCCGTTTCATTTCTGTCTCCACAATTCTTTTTTGCCCCATCACGAATGAGGTGCCACTAAGGAAGTTTCACTTCAAAAAAAGTTTGCACTCACTATAATCAGTTTTTCTCAACAATCTTCTCAGGACAACTCAAATGTTAGGAATAACAAATTAATTACCAAGCATGTGTGCAATTATATTAAATATGAATGTGTGATGGATATAACCAGCCAATAGCCTAGCTAAGGTGCCCAAGTGAGAAGATTGAGAGAAAGTGTCGCAGACACACACAATTACAAGTTGCTATAAAACTACTTCAGAGCAATTTGCAGTCAGCTCTGAAGTGGGATCCAGCAGAACTTTCTAATGCACTAATTTGCACAGAACGATAGCCTACAAAGTGAAAAAAGATCCCAGCTCTGCAAGCTGAGGCAAAGAGACTAGTAACAGGCACTGGCATTCACGGACCGTTCTACTCCAAAAAGCTCAAATGGCTAAAATTCAACTAAAGCGTATTTTTGGAACAAAGGATCAGAGTTACAGTTTTGATTTGATTCAATAAGGTGGGTGGGGAGGGAGAGAACCCATACACTGCACTATATCCAGGAGGAAGATTAGAAAACAGACTTTGGCTTAGTCAGTATGCACTCTGTTCTAGAACCATAACAGTAAAATACATTTGCAAGACCAAAAAGGCAGATTGACTTACTGGATAATGACTAGAGTTGCCATTGTACGAGGCTTCGAAAACACTCTCAGTCATGCCAGTCCTTTCCCACTGGGGACACCGGTTTGCTATATAATAAGATTGTGGCTGCAATGCACCCGACATATGGCTTTCTGGTATACTTCTGTGCCTTTTAAGCTTTGAAAAAGACAGATCATCACTTGCTGCCCTTTTACGTCTGCTTGACACTGGTGAATTGATCAGAGCATTTACAGTTTCTGATACTTGCGTTTCTTGGCTAATTGCGTTTAGGATTCTTCGCCTGGGCAAAAACATCGGATGTGGATCCCCTAAAACTAGTTTCCTGTACACGGTTTTAAGTTCTGAACTGGTTTTAGCAGGACTTTTCACTATAGGAAATGTGGAAAAAGAATGCCTTCTTCTTATGGTGCCTTGAATCTCTTTGGGCCACATAATCAGCCCTACATGGTTAGAAGTCTGTGCTGGTGACTTTATCTCACAATTCTCCAGCTTCCTTTGATTCAGCAACGCCGCAGACAACAGTTTTGATGGCGATTCACCAACTTGATAGCTTTCTCTTGGACCCAATAATGAAGAACATGGAAGTACACATCTGGTAAACCATGCGTCACTTTTACGCAAACATTCTGGCCTTGATGCGATGCCGCTCTCATTACAGATTTCGTTAGTAAAAGTCTGGTCTGTGGGAAGGGTATGTGACAAAAAAGAAGCTTGCAGTAGATTCGGCTTTGCAACTTGAAGACTTTGTTCTGTGTAAGGATCTCTGGAGCACAAGCTCCTCTGCCCACGTTCAGCAATACCGGAATTGTTCAAATCGCTTGTATCTTCAGGTCTCCAAGGCATGTGGGAATTTGCCTCATAATTAACAGTGCAACACGCTTTCTCTTTCTTAGAAATTGGGCCCAGCAGCGACTTTGAAAGCCTGGATGTGGGAATCTCTCTTTTTACTCTGGTAAGATCTGTCTTGTGCTTGTTAGCGTACCAAACATTGCGTCTGTAGTATTGAAGTACATTAACGGCTGCCCATTTTTTGCTTTGGATTTCCATCAGTCTGCTGAAAAATTGTATCATATTCGGATAAAAGTCAGCAAGAGTGACATCCCCGAATTCAGAGAAATTAGAGTCGTTACAGTCCACAGATTCTGGCTTATCTGTTTCACTGTCCTCCCCTTCCGTAAAACAAAGTGTCTGCTTACATGCTCCTGCTGTACTATCCGACGCCAACTGTCTATTGTGTCTACCAATAAATCTTTTCAGTTGTGTGGCAATGGAGACTTTTAGAGGAGAAGCAAAAGAACGGGAAGCATTGGTACTTTTATGTTCAAGATATCCAAGAGAAATATCTTCTCTGTTACCTGGAAAATGAAAATTTATAACGTTATCAATTACATTTTAAAGATCTAAAAAAAGTCAATAATTGTTCAGCTTTAACACTGCAGTTGTTTTTGTAACTGGATTGGACAAGTCCCATGACCTGCATTATTTTCAGCTCTGTGACCTCCTAGTTCCAGACATACCTTCGGTGAAGTTACCGCTGTGGAAGCAGGAGATTTAAATGGCCATGATTCCAGCTTCCTATTGGCCTGCGATTTGAACGGACATTTAATTTCCCTGGAGGCTTTATACCAGTAATTTGCACCAGCATATAGTAAGATTCAGCTCCGGGGAACTCCCCAAAACTAATAAAAACCAGCCGGGTTTGCCGCGAGATCTTTGATAGATGTACAATGTTCTGTTACGTATGCTGTAGAATAGGGGCTAGTGAATATATTCTGTCATGATGTAACAATGTGACAAAACATTGACATAATGCTAACTCAGATCACACAAGCTTTCCATCTGCAATGACACACCCTCTGTGAAGTGAAGTAATGCACCATTATAACAGTGACGTCACTTCCATTCACATAAATGAAAGTTAATGCACCATTGATTGTACAGTACAGCACATTGCTTCTCACCATAAAAGAGACCGCAGTTCCTAAACAACCAACTGGACAAGACAGATATCAGATTTTTCAGTGAATGGTTTCCAAATCAACCAATTTTGTCTACAAGGTCCTTGAGCAATCTACCAAACATTACTATACAGATGCAGCCTTGGTCGTGTCAGGTAGAATAAACCCACTGAAAGCAGCCATGGTTTTTACGGTTCGTTCCCCGAGCCGCAGCGTTTTGCTTTTCTTCACACAGCTCTGGCGATAGTAATACTGGCTACATCTGTATCCAATACAAAGGCAGAGAATGGCGGGGGAGGGGGGCATTTTTTATTACCGTGTTTATTTTTCATTGGCGAAACTTTTACAGAAAAATATTTTTCTCCTGTGCGTTCAACCTACAAAAAAAAGAAAAGAAAAAGATAATAGATCACGTCCTAACTAAGGCCTCGTCCAGGCTCTTCGCTTGCGTGCTGAGGCGCAGGGAAAGCGTTGTCTTTCCCTGGCCTTGCGGTTGCTTGCCCTGCGCTCCGTCAGGGGGCGGGTCAGTTCTGTCACGGAGCTGGTCCGCCCTCATTGGGCGAACCGCTCACGTGACCGGCAAGCGCTTGATTTTTTTGGATTTTTAAAATTGGGTAAGACCTACGGTTCCGCGCGCTTGCGGAAGCGTAAGCGAGCCCCTACTGAAGCCGCTCTAATTGCGACTGTAGGGGCTCAGTGCTGAACGGGAGCGCGCGTCAGCATGCTTCAGCAAGCAAGTGCTTACCATGGACGAGGCCTAAAGGTGTAATTAGCAGTGACATCTACAAGTCATACTCTACATTTTACTTGCCAATTTCCTATCAAATGGCAGAAAAGCCAATTGGCTACAGATCATAGAATTTACTTAGTAAAAAGTCATTTATTTATAAAGAGATAATATTTAGCAGCGCAGTACAACGGGCTGTGAAAGACCATAACAATAAAATGACATTAACAGACAATAAGCAAGGAGGGCCTTGCTCAAAGGATACAGTCCAAAACGTGAGGGCGTGCAAGTTACAGTGGGGAAGAAAAAAGGAAGGGTGTGTGCCGAGCATGCGCGTTCTAAGTGAAACTTCTTTGTGTTTTGTCACTGACATTGTATTTTGATTGTTATGATTTTGATTGAATTACAGACTTGAGTATAATTTTTTTTCCTGCAGAAATTTCCATAATACCAGTTGGAAAAGATGATACAATTGACTTATGATAACTAAAGTAAGATATACAGGTAAACCCCGTTATAGCGCGACCCGTTATAACGCGGTTTTCACGTGGCTCCCGTTTAAAAATAAATAAATATATAAATCAAAAAAAATTTTTACATGTTTTTTTGCACACTGCACGCTTCACACTGCACACACTGCACACACACTCTCACTGCACACACACACACTCTCACTGCACACACACACTCACTGCACACACACTCTCACTGCACCACTGCACACACTCACAGGACACTACATACTCACAGGACACTGCACACACTGACTGCACACTGCACACACACTGCACACACTCACAGGTTCTGGCCGTATACTGGGGGGACGGGGACGACTCCCATTAACCCCTGACTATACCGGTGATACGCTTATCACAATGCCTTTCTGGTCTGTGCTGAAGCAGGGCATTCTGGCAGCCAAGTGGCTTGACCTTTATTAGTGAGCCTGGTTACCCCCTCTCGGAACCACAGACTTAGAAATCGCCAGCTCATATACAGTGCATAAAATATATTTATATATATACCCTTATACACCATTTTAATAAAAAATATCACAAAATTCTTCTAAGTCCCTCGGGAAGAGTGAAAGACGCGCACGTTCATTTTCAGAGCTCCTAGACCTTCCTATAAGAAGTTAGCCAAAAAGTAGCTTCGAAAAACGCTTAGGTTAAGTTTCAGAGTTGCTTCTAATGTACCAAAGCTGGACTTAGACATAATTTCACTCTCACAACATTATGGCTGGTTGGAGACAGTCCGAACCACAAGTACCGGGTCCATGGTTCTGGCCGTATACTGGGGGGACGGGGACGACTCCCATTAACCCCTGACTATACCGGGGATACGCTTATCACAATGCCTTTCTGGTCTGTGCTGAAGCAGGGCATTCTGGCAGCCAAGTGGCTTGACCTTTATTAGTGAGCCTGGTCACCCCCTCTCGGAACCACAGACTTAGAAATCGCCAGCTCATATACAGTGCATAAAATATATTTATATATATACCCTTATACACCATTTTAATAAAAAATATCACAAAATTCTTCTAAGTCCCTCAGGAAGAGTGGAAGACGCGCACGTTCATTTTCAGAGCTCCTAGACCTTCCTATAAGAAGTTAGCCAAAAAGTAGCTTCGAAAAACGCTTAGGTTAAGTTTCAGAGTTGCTTCTAATGTACCAAAGCTGGACTTAGACATAATTTCACTCTCACAACATTATGGCTGGTTGGAGAGAGTCCGAACCACAAGTACCGGGTCCATGGTTCTGGCCGTATACTGGGGGGACGGGGACGACTCCCATTAACCCCTGACTATACCGGTGATACGCTTATCACAATGCCTTTCTGGTCTGTGCTGAAGCAGGGCATTCTGGCAGCCAAGTGGCTTGACCTTTATTAGTGAGCCTGGTTACCCCCTCTCGGAACCACAGACTTAGAAATCGCCAGCTCATATACAGTGCATAAAATATATTTATATATATACCCTTATACACCATTTTAATAAAAAATATCACAAAATTCTTCTAAGTCCCTCGGGAAGAGTGAAAGACGCGCACGTTCATTTTCAGAGCTCCTAGACCTTCCTATAAGAAGTTAGCCAAAAAGTAGCTTCGAAAAACGCTTAGGTTAAGTTTCAGAGTTGCTTCTAATGTACCAAAGCTGGACTTAGACATAATTTCACTCTCACAACATTATGGCTGGTTGGAGACAGTCCGAACCACAAGTACCGGGTCCATGGTTCTGGCCGTATACTGGGGGGACGGGGACGACTCCCATTAACCCCTGACTATACCGGGGATACGCTTATCACAATGCCTTTCTGGTCTGTGCTGAAGCAGGGCATTCTGGCAGCCAAGTGGCTTGACCTTTATTAGTGAGCCTGGTCACCCCCTCTCGGAACCACAGACTTAGAAATCGCCAGCTCATATACAGTGCATAAAATATATTTATATATATACCCTTATACACCATTTTAATAAAAAATATCACAAAATTCTTCTAAGTCCCTCGGGAAGAGTGAAAGACGCGCACGTTCATTTTCAGAGCTCCTAGACCTTCCTATAAGAAGTTAGCCAAAAAGTAGCTTCGAAAAACGCTTAGGTTAAGTTTCAGAGTTGCTTCTAATGTACCAAAGCTGGACTTAGACATAATTTCACTCTCACAACATTATGGCTGGTTGGAGACAGTCCGAACCACAAGTACCGGGTCCATGGTTCTGGCCGTATACTGGGGGGACGGGGACGACTCCCATTAACCCCTGACTATACCGGGGATATGCTTATCACAATGCCTTTCTGGTCTGTGCTGAAGCACGGCATTCTGGCAGCCAAGTGGCTTGACCTTTATTAGTGAGCCTGGTTACCCCCTCTCGGAACCACAGACTTAGAAATCGCCAGCTCATATACAGTGCATAAAATATATTTATATATATACCCTTATACACCATTTTAATAAAAAATATCACAAAATTCTTCTAAGTCCCTCGGGAAGAGTGAAAGACGCGCACGTTCATTTTCAGAGCTCCTAGACCTTCCTATAAGAAGTTAGCCAAAAAGTAGCTTCGAAAAACGCTTAGGTTAAGTTTCAGAGTTGCTTCTAATGTACCAAAGCTGGACTTAGACATAATTTCACTCTCACAACATTATGGCTGGTTGGAGAGAGTCCGAACCACAAGTACCGGGTCCATGGTTCTGGCCGTATACTGGGGGGACGGGGACGACTCCCATTAACCCCTGACTATACCGGGGATACGCTTATCACAATGCCTTTCTGGTCTGTGCTGAAGCAGGGCATTCTGGCAGCCAAGTGGCTTGACCTTTATTAGTGAGCCTGGTTACCCCCTCTCGGAACCACAGACTTAGAAATCGCCAGCTCATATACAGTGCATAAAATATATTTATATATATACCCTTATACACCATTTTAATAAAAAATATCACAAATTTCTTCTAAGTCCCTAGGGAAGAGTGAAAGACGCGCACGTTCATTTTCAGAGCTCCTAGACCTTCCTATAAGAAGTTAGCCAAAAAGTAGCTTCGAAAAACGCTTAGGTTAAGTTTCAGAGTTGCTTCTAATGTACCAAAGCTGGACTTAGACATAATTTCACTCTCACAACATTATGGCTGGTTGGAGAGAGTCCGAACCACAAGTACCGGGTCCATGGTTCTGGCCGTATACTGGGGGGACGGGGACGACTCCCATTAACCCCTGACTATACCGGTGATACGCTTATCACAATGCCTTTCTGGTCTGTGCTGAAGCAGGGCATTCTGGCAGCCAAGTGGCTTGACCTTTATTAGTGAGCCTGGTTACCCCCTCTCGGAACCACAGACTTAGAAATCGCCAGCTCATATACAGTGCATAAAATATATTTATATATATACCCTTATACACCATTTTAATAAAAAATATCACAAAATTCTTCTAAGTCCCTCGGGAAGAGTGAAAGACGCGCACGTTCATTTTCAGAGCTCCTAGACCTTCCTATAAGAAGTTAGCCAAAAAGTAGCTTCGAAAAACGCTTAGGTTAAGTTTCAGAGTTGCTTCTAATGTACCAAAGCTGGACTTAGACATAATTTCACTCTCACAACATTATGGCTGGTTGGAGACAGTCCGAACCACAAGTACCGGGTCCATGGTTCTGGCCGTATACTGGGGGGACGGGGACGACTCCCATTAACCCCTGACTATACCGGGGATACGCTTATCACAATGCCTTTCTGGTCTGTGCTGAAGCAGGGCATTCTGGCAGCCAAGTGGCTTGACCTTTATTAGTGAGCCTGGTCACCCCCTCTCGGAACCACAGACTTAGAAATCGCCAGCTCATATACAGTGCATAAAATATATTTATATATATACCCTTATACACCATTTTAATAAAAAATATCACAAAATTCTTCTAAGTCCCTCGGGTAGAGTGAAAGACGCGCACGTTCATTTTCAGAGCTCCTAGACCTTCCTATAAGAAGTTAGCCAAAAAGTAGCTTCGAAAAACGCTTAGGTTAAGTTTCAGAGTTGCTTCTAATGTACCAAAGCTGGACTTAGACATAATTTCACTCTCACAACATTATGGCTGGTTGGAGACAGTCCGAACCACAAGTACCGGGTCCATGGTTCTGGCCGTATACTGGGGGGACGGGGACGACTCCCATTAACCCCTGACTATACCGGGGATATGCTTATCACAATGCCTTTCTGGTCTGTGCTGAAGCACGGCATTCTGGCAGCCAAGTGGCTTGACCTTTATTAGTGAGCCTGGTTACCCCCTCTCGGAACCACAGACTTAGAAATCGCCAGCTCATATACAGTGCATAAAATATATTTATATATATACCCTTATACACCATTTTAATAAAAAATATCACAAAATTCTTCTAAGTCCCTCGGGAAGAGTGAAAGACGCGCACGTTCATTTTCAGAGCTCCTAGACCTTCCTATAAGAAGTTAGCCAAAAAGTAGCTTCGAAAAACGCTTAGGTTAAGTTTCAGAGTTGCTTCTAATGTACCAAAGCTGGACTTAGACATAATTTCACTCTCACAACATTATGGCTGGTTGGAGAGAGTCCGAACCACAAGTACCGGGTCCATGGTTCTGGCCGTATACTGGGGGGACGGGGACGACTCCCATTAACCCCTGACTATACC
Organism: Ascaphus truei; assembly: GCF_040206685.1. Taxonomy (NCBI): domain Eukaryota; kingdom Metazoa; phylum Chordata; class Amphibia; order Anura; family Ascaphidae; genus Ascaphus; species Ascaphus truei. Next base: position 426,848 of record NW_027455696.1, read on the forward strand.
GGGGATACGCTTATCACAATGCCTTTCTGGTCTGTGCTGAAGCAGGGCATTCTGGCAGCCAAGTGGCTTGACCTTTATTAGTGAGCCTGGTTACCCCCTCTCGGAACCACAGACTTAGAAATCGCCAGCTCATATACAGTGCATAAAATATATTTATATATATACCCTTATACACCATTTTAATAAAAAATATCACAAATTTCTTCTAAGTCCCTAGGGAAGAGTGAAAGACGCGCACGTTCATTTTCAGAGCTCCTAGACCTTCCTATAAGAAGTTAGCCAAAAAGTAGCTTCGAAAAACGCTTAGGTTAAGTTTCAGAGTTGCTTCTAATGTACCAAAGCTGGACTTAGACATAATTTCACTCTCACAACATTATGGCTGGTTGGAGAGAGTCCGAACCACAAGTACCGGGTCCATGGTTCTGGCCGTATACTGGGGGGACGGGGACGACTCCCATTAACCCCTGACTATACCGGGGATACGCTTATCACAATGCCTTTCTGGTCTGTGCTGAAGCAGGGCATTCTGGCAGCCAAGTGGCTTGACCTTTATTAGTGAGCCTGGTCACCCCCTCTCGGAACCACAGACTTAGAAATCGCCAGCTCATATACAGTGCATAAAATATATTTATATATATACCCTTATACACCATTTTAATAAAAAATATCACAAAATTCTTCTAAGTCCCTCGGGTAGAGTGAAAGACGCGCACGTTCATTTTCAGAGCTCCTAGACCTTCCTATAAGAAGTTAGCCAAAAAGTAGCTTCGAAAAACGCTTAGGTTAAGTTTCAGAGTTGCTTCTAATGTACCAAAGCTGGACTTAGACATAATTTCACTCTCACAACATTATGGCTGGTTGGAGACAGTCCGAACCACAAGTACCGGGTCCATGGTTCTGGCCGTATACTGGGGGGACGGGGACGACTCCCATTAACCCCTGACTATACCGGGGATATGCTTATCACAATGCCTTTCTGGTCTGTGCTGAAGCACGGCATTCTGGCAGCCAAGTGGCTTGACCTTTATTAGTGAGCCTGGTTACCCCCTCTCGGAACCACAGACTTAGAAATCGCCAGCTCATATACAGTGCATAAAATATATTTATATATATACCCTTATACACCATTTTAATAAAAAATATCACAAAATTCTTCTAAGTCCCTCGGGAAGAGTGAAAGACGCGCACGTTCATTTTCAGAGCTCCTAGACCTTCCTATAAGAAGTTAGCCAAAAAGTAGCTTCGAAAAACGCTTAGGTTAAGTTTCAGAGTTGCTTCTAATGTACCAAAGCTGGACTTAGACATAATTTCACTCTCACAACATTATGGCTGGTTGGAGAGAGTCCGAACCACAAGTACCGGGTCCATGGTTCTGGCCGTATACTGGGGGGACGGGGACGACTCCCATTAACCCCTGACTATACCGGGGATACGCTTATCACAATGCCTTTCTGGTCTGTGCTGAAGCAGGGCATTCTGGCAGCCAAGTGGCTTGACCTTTATTAGTGAGCCTGGTTACCCCCTCTCGGAACCACAGACTTAGAAATCGCCAGCTCATATACAGTGCATAAAATATATTTATATATATACCCTTATACACCATTTTAATAAAAAATATCACAAATTTCTTCTAAGTCCCTAGGGAAGAGTGAAAGACGCGCACGTTCATTTTCAGAGCTCCTAGACCTTCCTATAAGAAGTTAGCCAAAAAGTAGCTTCGAAAAACGCTTAGGTTAAGTTTCAGAGTTGCTTCTAATGTACCAAAGCTGGACTTAGACATAATTTCACTCTCACAACATTATGGCTGGTTGGAGAGAGTCCGAACCACAAGTACCGGGTCCATGGTTCTGGCCGTATACTGGGGGGACGGGGACGACTCCCATTAACCCCTGACTATACCGGTGATACGCTTATCACAATGCCTTTCTGGTCTGTGCTGAAGCAGGGCATTCTGGCAGCCAAGTGGCTTGACCTTTATTAGTGAGCCTGGTTACCCCCTCTCGGAACCACAGACTTAGAAATCGCCAGCTCATATACAGTGCATAAAATATATTTATATATATACCCTTATACACCATTTTAATAAAAAATATCACAAAATTCTTCTAAGTCCCTCGGGAAGAGTGAAAGACGCGCACGTTCATTTTCAGAGCTCCTAGACCTTCCTATAAGAAGTTAGCCAAAAAGTAGCTTCGAAAAACGCTTAGGTTAAGTTTCAGAGTTGCTTCTAATGTACCAAAGCTGGACTTAGACATAATTTCACTCTCACAACATTATGGCTGGTTGGAGACAGTCCGAACCACAAGTACCGGGTCCATGGTTCTGGCCGTATACTGGGGGGACGGGGACGACTCCCATTAACCCCTGACTATACCGGGGATACGCTTATCACAATGCCTTTCTGGTCTGTGCTGAAGCAGGGCATTCTGGCAGCCAAGTGGCTTGACCTTTATTAGTGAGCCTGGTCACCCCCTCTCGGAACCACAGACTTAGAAATCGCCAGCTCATATACAGTGCATAAAATATATTTATATATATACCCTTATACACCATTTTAATAAAAAATATCACAAAATTCTTCTAAGTCCCTCGGGAAGAGTGAAAGACGCGCACGTTCATTTTCAGAGCTCCTAGACCTTCCTATAAGAAGTTAGCCAAAAAGTAGCTTCGAAAAACGCTTAGGTTAAGTTTCAGAGTTGCTTCTAATGTACCAAAGCTGGACTTAGACATAATTTCACTCTCACAACATTATGGCTGGTTGGAGACAGTCCGAACCACAAGTACCGGGTCCATGGTTCTGGCCGTATACTGGGGGGACGGGGACGACTCCCATTAACCCCTGACTATACCGGGGATATGCTTATCACAATGCCTTTCTGGTCTGTGCTGAAGCACGGCATTCTGGCAGCCAAGTGGCTTGACCTTTATTAGTGAGCCTGGTTACCCCCTCTCGGAACCACAGACTTAGAAATCGCCAGCTCATATACAGTGCATAAAATATATTTATATATATACCCTTATACACCATTTTAATAAAAAATATCACAAAATTCTTCTAAGTCCCTCGGGAAGAGTGAAAGACGCGCACGTTCATTTTCAGAGCTCCTAGACCTTCCTATAAGAAGTTAGCCAAAAAGTAGCTTCGAAAAACGCTTAGGTTAAGTTTCAGAGTTGCTTCTAATGTACCAAAGCTGGACTTAGACATAATTTCACTCTCACAACATTATGGCTGGTTGGAGAGAGTCCGAACCACAAGTACCGGGTCCATGGTTCTGGCCGTATACTGGGGGGACGGGGACGACTCCCATTAACCCCTGACTATACCGGGGATACGCTTATCACAATGCCTTTCTGGTCTGTGCTGAAGCAGGGCATTCTGGCAGCCAAGTGGCTTGACCTTTATTAGTGAGCCTGGTTACCCCCTCTCGGAACCACAGACTTAGAAATCGCCAGCTCATATACAGTGCATAAAATATATTTATATATATACCCTTATACACCATTTTAATAAAAAATATCACAAATTTCTTCTAAGTCCCTAGGGAAGAGTGAAAGACGCGCACGTTCATTTTCAGAGCTCCTAGACCTTCCTATAAGAAGTTAGCCAAAAAGTAGCTTCGAAAAACGCTTAGGTTAAGTTTCAGAGTTGCTTCTAATGTACCAAAGCTGGACTTAGACATAATTTCACTCTCACAACATTATGGCTGGTTGGAGAGAGTCCGAACCACAAGTACCGGGTCCATGGTTCTGGCCGTATACTGGGGGGATGGGGACGACTCCCATTAACCCCTGACTATACCGGGGATACGCTTATCACAATGCCTTTCTGGTCTGTGCTGAAGCAGGGCATTCTGGCAGCCAAGTGGCTTGACCTTTATTAGTGAGCCTGGTTACACCCTCTCGGAACCACAGACTTAGAAATCGCCAGCTCATATACAGTGCATAAAATATATTTATATATATACCCTTATACACCATTTAATAAAAAATATCACAAAATTCTTCTAAGTCCCTCGGGAAGAGTGAAAGACGCGCACGTTCATTTTCAGAGCTCCTAGACCTTCCTATAAGAAGTTAGCCAAAAAGTAGCTTCGAAAAACGCTTAGGTTAAGTTTCAGAGTTGCTTCTAATGTACCAAAGCTGGACTTAGACATAATTTCACTCTCACAACATTATGGCTGGTTGGAGACAGTCCGAACCACAAGTACCGGGTCCATGGTTCTGGCCGTATACTGGGGGGACGGGGACGACTCCCATTAACCCCTGACTATACCGGGGATACGCTTATCACAATGCCTTTCTGGTCTGTGCTGAAGCAGGGCATTCTGGCAGCCAAGTGGCTTGACCTTTATTAGTGAGCCTGGTCACCCCCTCTCGGAACCACAGACTTAGAAATCGCCAGCTCATATACAGTGCATAAAATATATTTATATATATACCCTTATACACCATTTTAATAAAAAATATCACAAAATTCTTCTAAGTCCCTCGGGAAGAGTGAAAGACGCGCACGTTCATTTTCAGAGCTCCTAGACCTTCCTATAAGAAGTTAGCCAAAAAGTAGCTTCGAAAAACGCTTAGGTTAAGTTTCAGAGTTGCTTCTAATGTACCAAAGCTGGACTTAGACATAATTTCACTCTCACAACATTATGGCTGGTTGGAGACAGTCCGAACCACAAGTACCGGGTCCATGGTTCTGGCCGTATACTGGGGGGACGGGGACGACTCCCATTAACCCCTGACTATACCGGGGATATGCTTATCACAATGCCTTTCTGGTCTGTGCTGAAGCACGGCATTCTGGCAGCCAAGTGGCTTGACCTTTATTAGTGAGCCTGGTTACCCCCTCTCGGAACCACAGACTTAGAAATCGCCAGCTCATATACAGTGCATAAAATATATTTATATATATACCCTTATACACCATTTTAATAAAAAATATCACAAAATTCTTCTAAGTCCCTCGGGAAGAGTGAAAGACGCGCACGTTCATTTTCAGAGCTCCTAGACCTTCCTATAAGAAGTTAGCCAAAAAGTAGCTTCGAAAAACGCTTAGGTTAAGTTTCAGAGTTGCTTCTAATGTACCAAAGCTGGACTTAGACATAATTTCACTCTCACAACATTATGGCTGGTTGGAGAGAGTCCGAACCACAAGTACCGGGTCCATGGTTCTGGCCGTATACTGGGGGGACGGGGACGACTCCCATTAACCCCTGACTATACCGGGGATACGCTTATCACAATGCCTTTCTGGTCTGTGCTGAAGCAGGGCATTCTGGCAGCCAAGTGGCTTGACCTTTATTAGTGAGCCTGGTTACCCCCTCTCGGAACCACAGACTTAGAAATCGCCAGCTCATATACAGTGCATAAAATATATTTATATATATACCCTTATACACCATTTTAATAAAAAATATCACAAATTTCTTCTAAGTCCCTAGGGAAGAGTGAAAGACGCGCACGTTCATTTTCAGAGCTCCTAGACCTTCCTATAAGAAGTTAGCCAAAAAGTAGCTTCGAAAAACGCTTAGGTTAAGTTTCAGAGTTGCTTCTAATGTACCAAAGCTGGACTTAGACATAATTTCACTCTCACAACATTATGGCTGGTTGGAGAGAGTCCGAACCACAAGTACCGGGTCCATGGTTCTGGCCGTATACTGGGGGGACGGGGACGACTCCCATTAACCCCTGACTATACCGGGGATACGCTTATCACAATGCCTTTCTGGTCTGTGCTGAAGCAGGGCATTCTGGCAGCCAAGTGGCTTGACCTTTATTAGTGAGCCTGGTTACCCCCTCTCGGAACCACAGACTTAGAAATCGCCAGCTCATATACAGTGCATAAAATATATTTATATATATACCCTTATACACCATTTTAATAAAAAATATCACAAATTTCTTCTAAGTCCCTAGGGAAGAGTGAAAGACGCGCACGTTCATTTTCAGAGCTCCTAGACCTTCCTATAAGAAGTTAGCCAAAAAGTAGCTTCGAAAAACGCTTAGGTTAAGTTTCAGAGTTGCTTCTAATGTACCAAAGCTGGACTTAGACATAATTTCACTCTCACAACATTATGGCTGGTTGGAGAGAGTCCGAACCACAAGTACCGGGTCCATGGTTCTGGCCGTATACTGGGGGGATGGGGACGACTCCCATTAACCCCTGACTATACCGGGGATACGCTTATCACAATGCCTTTCTGGTCTGTGCTGAAGCAGGGCATTCTGGCAGCCAAGTGGCTTGACCTTTATTAGTGAGCCTGGTTACCCCCTCTCGGAACCACAGACTTAGAAATCGCCAGCTCATATACAGTGCATAAAATATATTTATATATATACCCTTATACACCATTTAATAAAAAATATCACAAAATTCTTCTAAGTCCCTCGGGAAGAGTGAAAGACGCGCACGTTCATTTTCAGAGCTCCTAGACCTTCCTATAAGAAGTTAGCCAAAAAGTAGCTTCGAAAAACGCTTAGGTTAAGTTTCAGAGTTGCTTCTAATGTACCAAAGCTGGACTTAGACATAATTTCACTCTCACAACATTATGGCTGGTTGGAGACAGTCCGAACCACAAGTACCGGGTCCATGGTTCTGGCCGTATACTGGGGGGACGGGGACGACTCCCATTAACCCCTGACTATACCGGGGATACACTTATCACAATGCCTTTCTGGTCTGTGCTGAAGCAGGGCATTCTGGCAGCCAAGTGGCTTGACCTTTATTAGTGAGCCTGGTTACCCCCTCTCGGAACCACAGACTTAGAAATCGCCAGCTCATATACAGTGCATAAAATATATTTATATATATATACCCTTATACACCATTTAATAAAAAATATCACAAAATTCTTCTAAGTCCCTCGGGAAGAGTGAAAGACGCGCACGTTCATTTTCAGAGCTCCTAGAACTTCCTATAAGAAGTTAGCCAAAAAGTAGCTTCGAAAAACGCTTAGGTTAAGTTTCAGAGTTGCTTCTAATGTACCAAAGCTGGACTTAGACATAATTTCACTCTCACAACATTATGGCTGGTTGGAGACAGTCCGAACCACAAGTACCGGGTCCATGGTTCTGGCCGTATACTGGGGGGACGGGGACGACTCCCATTAACCCCTGACTATACCGGGGATACGCTTATCACAATGCCTTTCTGGTCTGTGCTGAAGCAGGGCATTCTGGCAGCCAAGTGGCTTGACCTTTATTAGTGAGCCTGGTTACCCCCTCTCGGAACCACAGACTTAGAAATCGCCAGCTCATATACAGTGCATAAAATATATTTATATATATATACCCTTATACACCATTTAATAAAAAATATCACAAAATTCTTCTAAGTCCCTCGGGAAGAGTGAAAGACGCGCACGTTCATTTTCAGAGCTCCTAGAACTTCCTATAAGAAGTTAGCCAAAAAGTAGCTTCGAAAAACGCTTAGGTTAAGTTTCAGAGTTGCTTCTAATGTACCAAAGCTGGACTTAGACATAATTTCACTCTCACAACATTATGGCTGGTTGGAGACAGTCCGAACCACAAGTACCGGGTCCATGGTTCTGGCCGTATACTGGGGGGACGGGGACGACTCCCATTAACCCCTGACTATACCGGGGATACGCTTATCACAATGCCTTTCTGGTCTGTGCTGAAGCAGGGCATTCTGGCAGCCAAGTGGCTTGACCTTTATTAGTGAGCCTGGTTACCCCCTCTCGGAACCACAGACTTAGAAATCGCCAGCTCATATACAGTGCATAAAATATATTTATATATATACCCTTATACACCATTTTAATAAAAAATATCACAAATTTCTTCTAAGTCCCTAGGGAAGAGTGAAAGACGCGCACGTTCATTTTCAGAGCTCCTAGACCTTCCTATAAGAAGTTAGCCAAAAAGTAGCTTCGAAAAACGCTTAGGTTAAGTTTCAGAGTTGCTTCTAATGTACCAAAGCTGGACTTAGACATAATTTCACTCTCACAACATTATGGCTGGTTGGAGAGAGTCCGAACCACAAGTACCGGGTCCATGGTTCTGGCCGTATACTGGGGGGACGGGGACGACTCCCATTAACCCCTGACTATACCGGGGATACGCTTATCACAATGCCTTTCTGGTCTGTGCTGAAGCAGGGCATTCTGGCAGCCAAGTGGCTTGACCTTTATTAGTGAGCCTGGTTACCCCCTCTCGGAACCACAGACTTAGAAATCGCCAGCTCATATACAGTGCATAAAATATATTTATATATATATACCCTTATACACCATTTAATAAAAAATATCACAAAATTCTTCTAAGTCCCTCGGGAAGAGTGAAAGACGCGCACGTTCATTTTCAGAGCACCTAGAACTTCCTATAAGAAGTTAGCCAAAAAGTAGCTTCGAAAAACGCTTAGGTTAAGTTTCAGAGTTGCTTCTAATGTACCAAAGCTGGACTTAGACATAATTTCACTCTCACAACATTATGGCTGGTTGGAGACAGTCCGAACCACAAGTACCGGGTCCATGGTTCTGGCCGTATACTGTGGGGACGGGGACGACTCCCATTAACCCCTGACTATACCGGGGATACGCTTATCACAATGCCTTTCTGGTCTGTGCTGAAGCAGGGCATTCTGGCAGCCAAGTGGCTTGACCTTTATTAGTGAGCCTGGTTACCCCCTCTCGGAACCACAGACTTAGAAATCGCCAGCTCATATACAGTGCATAAAATATATTTATATATATACCCTTATACACCATTTTAATAAAAAATATCACAAATTTCTTCTAAGTCCCTAGGGAAGAGTGAAAGACGCGCACGTTCATTTTCAGAGCTCCTAGACCTTCCTATAAGAAGTTAGCCAAAAAGTAGCTTCGAAAAACGCTTAGGTTAAGTTTCAGAGTTGCTTCTAATGTACCAAAGCTGGACTTAGACATAATTTCACTCTCACAACATTATGGCTGGTTGGAGAGAGTCCGAACCACAAGTACCGGGTCCATGGTTCTGGCCGTATACTGGGGGGACGGGGACGACTCCCATTAACCCCTGACTATACCGGGGATACGCTTATCACAATGCCTTTCTGGTCTGTGCTGAAGCAGGGCATTCTAGCAGCCAAGTGGCTTGACCTTTATTAGTGAGCCTGGTTACCCCCTCTCGGAACCACAGACTTAGAAATCGCCAGCTCATATACAGTGCATAAAATATATTTATATATATATACCCTTATACACCATTTAATAAAAAATATCACAAAATTCTTCTAAGTCCCTCGGGAAGAGTGAAAGACGCGCACGTTCATTTTCAGAGCTCCTAGAACTTCCTATAAGAAGTTAGCCAAAAAGTAGCTTCGAAAAACGCTTAGGTTAAGTTTCAGAGTTGCTTCTAATGTACCAAAGCTGGACTTAGACATAATTTCACTCTCACAACATTATGGCTGGTTGGAGACAGTCCAAAGCGTTTTCTATCTTCCCCGCTTCAGCCCATGAAATATTGAGCTTCAAATGTGTTGTTAACTTTGTGTAAAAAAGTTGCTCACAGCTGTTCTAGGAACACATTGTGAAATCGCGTATATCTTTTCTTCTACACATAGGAATGTATTGTGCTTTGCTTTACACACTATTCTACAGTCAAGAGGAGAGAATTCATCAAGTTTTATAAGCAAAAACACTGTATATGTCGAATTTCAGCATTTTTGTGTGACCGGGAAAACCACAGTCACAAGCCGAGATGCAGTTCCATAGAAACTTGCCATTTTACCGCTGAACCTAAAAATGGGTAGAAAGTACTTTTTCTCCCTTCCTGTTAATGCCACAGACTTCGCCTTTACAGGGCACACGTTTTCTATCTTCCCCGCTTCAGCCCATGAAATATTGAGCTTCAAATGTGTTGTTAACGTTGTGTAAAAAAGTTGCTCACAGCTGTTCTAGGAACACATTGTGAAATCGCGTATATCTTTGCTTCTACACATAGCAATGTATTGTGCTTTGCTTTACACATTATTCTGCAGTCAAGAGGAGAGAATCCATCAAGTTTAATAAGCAAAAACTCTGTATAAGTCGAATTTCAGCATTTTTGTGTGACCGGGAAAACCACAGTCACAAGACGAGATTCAGTTCCATAGGAACTTGCCATTTTACCGCGGAACCTAAAAATGGGTAGAAAGTACTTTTTCTCCCTTCCTGTTAATGCCACAGACTTCGCCTTTACAGGGCACACGTTTTATATCTTCCCCGCTTCAGCCCATGAAATATTGAGCTTCAAATGTGTTGTTAACGTGGTGTAAAAAAGTTGCTCACAGCTGTTCTAGGAACACATTGTGAAATCGCGTATATCTTTGCTTCTACACATAGCAATGTATTGTGCTTTGCTTTACACACTATTCTACAGTCAAGAGGAGAGAATTCATCAAGTTTAATAAGCAAAAACACTGTATAAGTCGAATTTCAGCATTTTTGTGTGACCGGGAAAACCACAGTCACAAGCCGAGATGCAGTTCCATAGAAACTTGCCATTTTACCGCTGAACCTAAAAATGGGTAGAAAGTACTTTTTCTCCCTTCCTGTTAATGCCACAGACTTCGCCTTTACAGGGCACACGTTTTCTATCTTCCCCGCTTCAGCCCATGAAATATTGAGCTTCAAATGTGTTGTTAACGTTGTGTAAAAAAGTTGCTCACAGATGTTTTTGGAACACATTGTGAAATCGCGTATATCTTTGCTTCTACACATAGAAATGTATTGTGCTTTGCTTTACACACTATTCTACAGTCAAGAGGAGAGAATTCATCAAGTTTAATAAGCAAAAACACTGTATAAGTCGAATTTCAGCATTTTTGTGTGACCGGGAAAACCACAGTCACAAGCCGAGATGCAGTTCCATAGAAACTTGCCATTTTACCGCTGAACCTAAAAATGGGTAGAAAGTACTTTTTCTCCCTTCCTGTTAATGCCACAGACTTCGCCTTTACAGGGCACACGTTTTCTATCTTCCCCGCTTCAGCCCATGAAATATTGAGCTTCAAATGTGTTGTTAACGTGGTGTAAAAAAGTTGCTCACAGCTGTTCTAGGAACACATTGTGAAATCGCGTATATCTTTGCTTCTACACATAGCAATGTATTGTGCTTTGCTTTACACACTATTCTACAGTCAAGAGGAGAGAATTCATCAAGTTTAATAAGCAAAAACACTGTATAAGTCGAATTTCAGCATTTTTGTGTGACCGGGAAAACCACAGTCACAAGCCGAGATGCAGTTCCATAGAAACTTGCCATTTTACCGCTGAACCTAAAAATGGGTAGAAAGTACTTTTTCTCCCTTCCTGTTAATGCCACAGACTTCGCCTTTACAGGGCACACGTTTTCTATCTTCCCCGCTTCAGCCCATGAAATATTGAGCTTCAAATGTGTTGTTAACGTTGTGTAAAAAAGTTGCTCACAGCTGTTTTGGGAACACATTGTGAAATCGCGTATATCTTTGCTTCTACACATAGGAATGTATTGTGCTTTGCTTTACACACTATTCTACAGTCAAGAGGAGAGAATTCATCAAGTTTAATAAGCAAAAACACTGTATAAGTCGAATTTCAGCATTTTTGTGTGACCGGGAAAACCACAGTCACAAGACGAGATGCAGTTCCATAGAAACTTGCCATTTTACCGCTGATTCTAAAAATGGGTAGAAAGTACTTTTTCTCCCTTCCTGTTAATGCCACAGACTTCGCCTTTACAGGGCACACGTTTTCTATCTTCCCCGCTTCAGCCCATGAAATATTGAGCTTCAAATGTGTTGTTAACGTTGTGTAAAAAAGTTGCTCACAGCTGTTTTGGGAACACATTGTGAAATCGCGTATATCTTTGCTTCTACACATAGGAATGTATTGTGCTTTGCTTTACACACTATTCTACAGTCAAGAGGAGAGAATTCATCAAGTTTAATAAGCAAAAACACTGTATAAGTCGAATTTCAGCATTTTTGTGTGACCGGGAAAACCACAGTCACAAGCCGAGATGCAGTTCCATAGAAACTTGCCGTTTTACCGCTGAACCTAAAAATGGGTAGAAAGTACTTTTTCTCCCTTCCTGTTAATGCCACAGACTTCGCCTTTACAGGGCACACGTTTTCTATCTTCCCCGCTTCAGCCCATGAAATATTGAGCTTCAAATGTGTTGTTAACGTGGTGTAAAAAAGTTGCTCACAGCTGTTCTAGGAACACATTGTGAAATCGCGTATATTTTTGCTTCTGCACATAGCAATGTATTGTGCTTTGCTTTACACACTATTCTACAGTCAAGAGGAGAGAATTCATCAAGTTTAATAAGCAAAAACACTGTATAAGTCGAATTTCAGCATTTTTGTGTGACCGGGAAAACCACAGTCACAAGCCGAGATGCAGTTCCATAGAAACTTGCCATTTTACCGCTGAACCTAAAAATGGGTAGAAAGTACTTTTTCTCCCTTCCTGTTAATGCCACAGACTTCGCCTTTACAGGGCACACGTTTTCTATCTTCCCCGCTTCAGCCCATGAAATATTGAGCTTCAAATGTGTTGTTAACGTGGTGTAAAAAAGTTGCTCACAGCTGTTCTAGGAACACATTTTGAAATCGCGTATATCTTTGCTTCTACACATAGGAATGTATTGTGCTTTGCTTTACACACTATTCTACAGTCAAGAGGAGAGAATTCATCAAGTTTAATAAGCAAAAACACTGTATAAGTCGAATTTCAGCATTTTTGTGTGACCGGGAAAACCACAGTCACAAGCCGAGATGCAGTTCCATAGAAACTTGCCATTTTACCGCTGAACCTAAAAATGGGTAGAAAGTACTTTTTCTCCCTTCCTGTTAATGCCACAGACTTCGCCTTTACAGGGCACACGTTTTCTATCTTCCCCGCTTCAGCCCATGAAATATTGAGCTTCAAATGTGTTGTTAACGTTGTGTAAAAAAGTTGCTCACAGATGTTTTGGGAACACATTGTGAAATCGCGTACAGTATATCTTTGCTTCTACACATAGAAATGTATTGTGCTTTGCTTTACACACTATTCTACAGTCAAGAGGAGAGAATTCATCAAGTTTAATAAGCAAAAACACTGTATAAGTCGAATTTCAGCATTTTTGTGTGACCGGGAAAACCACAGTCACAAGCCGAGATGCAGTTCCATAGAAACTTGCCGTTTTACCGCTGAACCTAAAAATGGGTAGAAAGTACTTTTTCTCCCTTCCTGTTAATGCCACAGACTTCGCCTTTACAGGGCACACGTTTTCTATCTTCCCCGCTTCAGCCCATGAAATATTGAGCTTCAAATGTGTTGTTAACGTGGTGTAAAAAAGTTGCTCACAGCTGTTCTAGGAACACATTGTGAAATCGCGTATATCTTTGCTTCTACACATAGGAATGTATTGTGCTTTGCTTTACACACTATTCTACAGTCAAGAGGAGAGAATTTATCAAGTTTAATAAGCAAAAACACTGTATAAGTCGAATTTCAGCATTTTTGTGTGACCGGGAAAACCACAGTCACAAGCCGAGATGCAGTTCCATAGAAACTTGCCATTTTACCGCTGAACCTAAAAATGGGTAGAAAGTACTTTTTCTCCCTTCCTGTTAATGCCACAGACTTCGCCTTTACAGGGCACACGTTTTCTATCTTCCCCGCTTCAGCCCATGAAATATTGAGCTTCAAATGTGTTGTTAACGTTGTGTAAAAAAGTTGCTCACAGCTGTTCTAGGAACACATTGTGAAATCGCGTATATCTTTGCTTCTACACATAGCAATGTATTGTGCTTTGCTTTACACATTATTCTGCAGTCAAGAGGAGAGAATCCATCAAGTTTAATAAGCAAAAACTCTGTATAAGTCGAATTTCAGCATTTTTGTGTGACCGGGAAAACCACAGTCACAAGACGAGATTCAGTTCCATAGGAACTTGCCATTTTACCGCGGAACCTAAAAATGGGTAGAAAGTACTTTTTCTCCCTTCCTGTTAATGCCACAGACTTCGCCTTTACAGGGCACACGTTTTATATCTTCCCCGCTTCAGCCCATGAAATATTGAGCTTCAAATGTGTTGTTAACGTGGTGTAAAAAAGTTGCTCACAGCTGTTCTAGGAACACATTGTGAAATCGCGTATATCTTTGCTTCTACACATAGCAATGTATTGTGCTTTGCTTTACACACTATTCTACAGTCAAGAGGAGAGAATTCATCAAGTTTAATAAGCAAAAACACTGTATAAGTCGAATTTCAGCATTTTTGTGTGACCGGGAAAACCACAGTCACAAGCCGAGATGCAGTTCCATAGAAACTTGCCATTTTACCGCTGAACCTAAAAATGGGTAGAAAGTACTTTTTCTCCCTTCCTGTTAATGCCACAGACTTCGCCTTTACAGGGCACACGTTTTCTATCTTCCCCGCTTCAGCCCATGAAATATTGAGCTTCAAATGTGTTGTTAACGTTGTGTAAAAAAGTTGCTCACAGATGTTTTTGGAACACATTGTGAAATCGCGTATATCTTTGCTTCTACACATAGAAATGTATTGTGCTTTGCTTTACACACTATTCTACAGTCAAGAGGAGAGAATTCATCAAGTTTAATAAGCAAAAACACTGTATAAGTCGAATTTCAGCATTTTTGTGTGACCGGGAAAACCACAGTCACAAGCCGAGATGCAGTTCCATAGAAACTTGCCATTTTACCGCTGAACCTAAAAATGGGTAGAAAGTACTTTTTCTCCCTTCCTGTTAATGCCACAGACTTCGCCTTTACAGGGCACACGTTTTCTATCTTCCCCGCTTCAGCCCATGAAATATTGAGCTTCAAATGTGTTGTTAACGTTGTGTAAAAAAGTTGCTCACAGCTGTTTTGGGAACACATTGTGAAATCGCGTATATCTTTGCTTCTACACATAGCAATGTATTGTGCTTTGCTTTACACACTATTCTACAGTCAAGAGGAGAGAATTCATCAAGTTTAATAAGCAAAAACACTGTATAAGTCGAATTTCAGCATTTTTGTGTGACCGGGAAAACCACAGTCACAAGACGAGATGCAGTTCCATAGAAACTTGCCATTTTACCGCTGATGCTAAAAATGGGTAGAAAGTACTTTTTCTCCCTTCCTGTTAATGCCACAGACTTCGCCTTTACAGGGCACACGTTTTCTATCTTCCCCGCTTCAGCCCATGAAATATTGAGCTTCAAATGTGTTGTTAACGTTGTGTAAAAAAGTTGCTCACAGCTGTTTTGGGAACACATTGTGAAATCGCGTATATCTTTGCTTCTACACATAGGAATGTATTGTGCTTTGCTTTACACACTATTCTACAGTCAAGAGGAGAGAATTCATCAAGTTTAATAAGCAAAAACACTGTATAAGTCGAATTTCAGCATTTTTGTGTGACCGGGAAAACCACAGTCACAAGCCGAGATGCAGTTCCATAGAAACTTGCCGTTTTACCGCTGAACCTAAAAATGGGTAGAAAGTACTTTTTCTCCCTTCCTGTTAATGCCACAGACTTCGCCTTTACAGGGCACACGTTTTCTATCTTCCCCGCTTCAGCCCATGAAATATTGAGCTTCAAATGTGTTGTTAACGTGGTGTAAAAAAGTTGCTCACAGCTGTTCTAGGAACACATTGTGAAATCGCGTATATTTTTGCTTCTGCACATAGCAATGTATTGTGCTTTGCTTTACACACTATTCTACAGTCAAGAGGAGAGAATTCATCAAGTTTAATAAGCAAAAACACTGTATAAGTCGAATTTCAGCATTTTTGTGTGACCGGGAAAACCACAGTCACAAGTCGAGATGCAGTTCCATAGAAACTTGCCATTTTACCGCTGAACCTAAAAATGGGTAGAAAGTACTTTTTCTCCCTTCCTGTTAATGCCACAGACTTCGCCTTTACAGGGCACACGTTTTCTATCTTCCCCGCTTCAGCCCATGAAATATTGAGCTTCAAATGTGTTGTTAACGTGGTGTAAAAAAGTTGCTCACAGCTGTTCTAGGAACACATTGTGAAATCGCGTATATCTTTGCTTCTACACATAGGAATGTATTGTGCTTTGCTTTACACACTATTCTACAGTCAAGAGGAGAGAATTCATCAAGTTTAATAAGCAAAAACACTGTATAAGTCGAATTTCAGCATTTTTGTGTGACCGGGAAAACCACAGTCACAAGCCGAGATGCAGTTCCATAGAAACTTGCCATTTTACCGCTGAACCTAAAAATGGGTAGAAAGTACTTTTTCTCCCTTCCTGTTAATGCCACAGACTTCGCCTTTACAGGGCACACGTTTTCTATCTTCCCCGCTTCAGCCCATGAAATATTGAGCTTCAAATGTGTTGTTAACGTGGTGTAAAAAAGTTGCTCACAGATGTTTTGGGAACACATTGTGAAATCGCGTATATCTTTGCTTCTACACATAGAAATGTATTGTGCTTTGCTTTACACACTATTCTACAGTCAAGAGGAGAGAATTCATCAAGTTTAATAAGCAAAAACACTGTATAAGTCGAATTTCAGCATTTTTGTGTGACCGGGAAAACCACAGTCACAAGCCGAGATGCAGTTCCATAGAAACTTGCCGTTTTACCGCTGAACCTAAAAATGGGTAGAAAGTACTTTTTCTCCCTTCCTGTTAATGCCACAGACTTCGCCTTTACAGGGCACACGTTTTCTATCTTCCCCGCTTCAGCCCATGAAATATTGAGCTTCAAATGTGTTGTTAACGTGGTGTAAAAAAGTTGCTCACAGCTGTTCTAGGAACACATTGTGAAATCGCGTATATTTTTGCTTCTGCACATAGCAATGTATTGTGCTTTGCTTTACACACTATTCTACAGTCAAGAGGAGAGAATTCATCAAGTTTAATAAGCAAAAACACTGTATAAGTCGAATTTCAGCATTTTTGTGTGACCGGGAAAACCACAGTCACAAGCCGAGATGCAGTTCCATAGAAACTTGCCGTTTTACCGCTGAACCTAAAAATGGGTAGAAAGTACTTTTTCTCCCTTCCTGTTAATGCCACAGACTTCGCCTTTACAGGGCACACGTTTTCTATCTTCCCCGCTTCAGCCCATGAAATATTGAGCTTCAAATGTGTTGTTAACGTGGTGTAAAAAAGTTGCTCACAGCTGTTCTAGGAACACATTGTGAAATCGCGTATATTTTTGCTTCTGCATATAGCAATGTATTGTGCTTTGCTTTACACACTATTCTACAGTCAAGAGGAGAGAATTCATCAAGTTTAATAAGCAAAAACACTGTATAGGTCGAATTTCAGCATTTTTGTGTGACCGGGAAAACCACAGTCACAAGCCGAGATGCAGTTCCATAGAAACTTGCCATTTTACCGCTGAACCTAAAAATGGGTAGAAAGTACTTTTTCTCCCTTCCTGTTAATGCCACAGACTTCGCCTTTACAGGGCACACGTTTTCTATCTTCCCCGCTTCAGCCCATGAAATATTGAGCTTCAAATGTGTTGTTAACGTGGTGTAAAAAAGTTGCTCACAGCTGTTCTAGGAACACATTGTGAAATCGCGTATATTTTTGCTTCTGCACATAGCAATGTATTGTGCTTTGCTTTACACACTATTCTACAGTCAAGAGGAGAGAATTCATCAAGTTTAATAAGCAAAAACACTGTATAAGTCGAATTTCAGCATTTTTGTGTGACCGGGAAAACCACAGTCACAAGCCGAGATGCAGTTCCATAGAAACTTGCCATTTTACCGCGGAACCTAAAAATGGGTAGAAAGTACTTTTTCTCCCTTCCTGTTAATGCCACAGACTTCGCCTTTACAGGGCACACGTTTTCTATCTTCCCCGCTTCAGCCCATGAAATATTGAGCTTCAAATGTGTTGTTAACGTGGTGTAAAAAAGTTGCTCACAGCTGTTCTAGGAACACATTGTGAAATCGCGTATATCTTTGCTTCTACACATAGCAATGTATTGTGCTTTGCTTTACACACTATTCTACAGTCAAGAGATGAGAATTCATCAAGTTTAATAAGCAAAAACACTGTATAAGTCGAATTTCAGCATTTTTGTGTGACCGGGAAAACCACAGTCACAAGACGAGATGCAGTTCCATAGAAACTTGCCATTTTACCGCTGAACCTAAAAATGGGTAGAAAGTACTTTTTCTCCCTTCCTGTTAATGCCACAGACTTCGCCTTTACAGGGCACACGTTTTCTATCTTCCCCGCTTCAGCCCATGAAATATTGAGCTTCAAATGTGTTGTTAACGTGGTGTAAAAAAGTTGCTCACAGCTGTTCTAGGAACACATTGTGAAATCGCGTATATCTGTGCTTCTACACATAGCAATGTATTGTGCTTTGCTTTACACACTATTCTACAGTCAAGAGGAGAGAATTCATCAAGTTTAATAAGCAAAAACACTGTATAAGTCGAATTTCAGCATTTTTGTGTGACCGGGAAAACCACAGTCACAAGACGAGATGCAGTTCCATAGAAACTTGCCATTTTACCGCTGAACCTAAAAATGGGTAGAAAGTACTTTTTCTCCCTTCCTGTTAATGCCACAGACTTCGCCTTTACAGGGCACACGTTTTCTATCTTTCCCGCTTCAGCCCATGAAATATTGAGCTTCAAATGTGTTGTTAACATTGTGTAAAAAAGTTGCTCACAGCTGTTCTAGGAACACATTGTGAAATCGCGTATATCTTTGCTTCTACACATAGCAATGTATTGTGCTTTGCTTTACACACTATTCTACAGTCAAGAGGAGAGAATTCATCAAGTTTAATAAGCAAAAACACTGTATAAGTCGAATTTCAGCATTTTTGTGTGACCGGGAAAACCACAGTCACAAGCCGAGATGCAGTTCCATAGAAACTTGCCATTTTACCGCTGAACCTAAAAATGGGTAGAAAGTACTTTTTCTCCCTTCCTGTTAATGCCACAGACTTCGCCTTTACAGGGCACACGTTTTCTATCTTCCCCGCTTCAGCCCATGAAATATTGAGCTTCAAATGTGTTGTTAACGCTGTGTAAAAAAGTTGCTCACAGCTGTTCTAGGAACACATTGTGAAATCGCGTATATCTTTGCTTCTACACATAGCAATGTATTGTGCTTTGCTTTACACACTATTCTACAGTCAAGAGGAGAGAATTCATCAAGTTTAATAAGCAAAAACACTGTATAGGTCGAATTTCAGCATTTTTGTGTGACCGGGAAAACCACAGTCACAAGCCGAGATGCAGTTCCATAGAAACTTGCCATTTTACCGCTGAACCTAAAAATGGGTAGAAAGTACTTTTTCTCCCTTCCTGTTAATGCCACAGACTTCGCCTTTACAGGGCACACGTTTTCTATCTTCCCCGCTTCAGCCCATGAAATATTGAGCTTCAAATGTGTTGTTAACATTGTGTAAAAAAGTTGCTCACAGCTGTTCTAGGAACACATTGTGAAATCGCGTATATCTTTGCTTCTACACATAGCAATGTATTGTGCTTTGCTTTACACACTATTCTACAGTCAAGAGGAGAGAATTCATCAAGTTTAATAAGCAAAAACACTGTATAAGTCGAATTTCAGCATTTTTGTGTGACCGGGAAAACCACAGTCACAAGACGAGATGCAGTTCCATAGAAACTTGCCATTTTACCGCTGAACCTAAAAATGGGTAGAAAGTACATTTTCTCCCTTCCTGTTAATGCCACAGACTTCGCCTTTACAGGGCACACGTTTTCTATCTTCCCCGCTTCAGCCCATGAAATATTGAGCTTCAAATGTGTTGTTAACATTGTGTAAAAAAGTTGCTCACAGCTGTTTTGGGAACACATTTTGAAATCGCGTATATCTTTGCTTCTACACATAGCAATGTATTGTGCTTTGCTTTACACACTATTCTACAGTCAAGAGGAGAGAATTCATCAAGTTTAATAAGCAAAAACACTGTATAAGTCGAATTTCAGCATTTTTGTGTGACCGGGAAAACCACAGTCACAAGCCGAGATGCAGTTCCATAGAAACTTGCCATTTTACCGCTGAACCTAAAAATGGGTAGAAAGTACTTTTTCTCCCTTCCTGTTAATGTCACAGACTTCGCCTTTACAGGGCACACGTTTTCTATCTTCCCCGCTTCAGCCCATGAAATATTGAGCTTCAAATGTGTTGTTAACGTGGTGTAAAAAAGTTGCTCACAGCTGTTCTAGGAACACATTGTGAAATCGCATATATCTTTGCTTCTACAAATAGCAATGTATTGTGCTTTGCTTTACACACTATTCTACAGTCAAGAGATGAGAATTCATCAAGTTTAATAAGCAAAAACACTGTATAAGTCGAATTTCAGCATTTTTGTGTGACCGGGAAAACCACAGTCACAAGCCGAGATGCAGTTCCATAGAAACTTGCCATTTTACCGCTGAACCTAAAATTGGGTAGAAAGTACTTTTTCTCCCTTCCTGTTAATGCCACAGACTTCGCCTTTACAGGGCACATGTTTTCTATCTTCCCCGGTTCAGCCCATGAAATATCCCCGGTATAGTCAGGGGTTAATGGGAGTCGTCCCCGTCCCCCCCAGTATACCACCAGAACCATGGACCCGGTACTTGTGGTTCGGACTGTCTCCAACCAGCCATAATGTTGTGAGAGTGAAATTATGTCTAAGTCCAGCTTTGGTACATTAGAAGCAACTCTGAAACTTAACCTAAGCGTTTTTCGAAGCTACTTTTTGGCTAACTTCTTATAGGAAGGTCTAGGAGCTCTGAAAATGAACGTGCGCGTCTTTCACTCTTCCCGAGGGACTTAGAAGAATTTTGTGATATTTTTTATTAAATGGTGTATAAGGGTATATATATAAATATATTTTATGCACTGTATATGAGCTGGCGATTTCTAAGTCTGTGGTTCCGAGAGGGGGTAACCAGGCTCACTAATAAAGGTCAAGCCACTTGGCTGCCAGAATGCCCTGCTTCAGCACAGACCAGAAAGGCATTGTGATAAGCGTATCCCCGGTATAGTCAGGGGTTAATGGGAGTCGTCCCCGTCCCCCCAGTATACGGCCAGAACCATGGACCCGGTACTTGTGGTTCGGACTCTCTCCAACCAGCCATAATGTTGTGAGAGTGAAATTATGTCTAAGTCCAGCTTTGGTACATTAGAAGCAACTCTGAAACTTAACCTAAGCGTTTTTCGAAGCTACTTTTTGGCTAACTTCTTATAGGAAGGTCTAGGAGCTCTGAAAATGAACGTGCGCGTCTTTCACTCTTCCCGAGGGACTTACAGTAGAAGAATTTTGTGATATTTTTTATTAAAATGGTGTATAAGGGTATATATATAAATATATTTTATGCACTGTATATGAGCTGGCGATTTCTAAGTCTGTGGTTCCGAGAGGGGGTAACCAGGCTCACTAATAAAGGTCAAGCCACTTGGCTGCCAGAATGCCCTGCTTCAGCACAGACCAGAAAGGCATTGTGATAAGCGTATCCCCGGTATAGTCAGGGGTTAATGGGAGTCGTCCCCGTCCCCCCAGTATACGGCCAGAACCATGGACCCGGTACTTGTGGTTCGGACTCTCTCCAACCAGCCATAATGTTGTGAGAGTGAAATTATGTCTAAGTCCAGATTTGGTACATTAGAAGCAACTCTGAAACTTAACCTAAGCGTTTTTCGAAGCTACTTTTTGGCTAACTTCTTATAGGAAGGTCTAGGAGCTCTGAAAATGAACGTGCGCGTCTTTCACTCTTCCCGAGGGACTTAGAAGAATTTTGTGATATTTTTTATTAAATGGTGTATAAGGGTATATATATAAATATATTTTATGCACTGTATATGAGCTGGCGATTTCTAAGTCTGTGGTTCCGAGAGGGGGTAACCAGGCTCACTAATAAAGGTCAAGCAACTTGGCTGCCAGAATGCCGTGCTTCAGCACAGACCAGAAAGGCATTGTGATAAGCGTATCCCCGGTATAGTTAGGGGTTAATGGGAGTCGTCCCCGTCCCCCCAGTATACGGCCAGAACCATGGACCCGGTACTTGTGGTTCGGACTGTCTCCAACCAGCCATAATGTTGTGAGAGTGAAATTATGTCTAAGTCCAGCTTTGGTACATTAGAAGAAACTCTGAAACTTAACCTAAGCGTTTTTCGAAGCTACTTTTTGGCTAACTTCTTATAGGAAGGTCTAGGAGCTCTGAAAATGAACGTGCGCGTCTTTCACTCTTCCCGAGGGACTTAGAAGAATTTTGTGATATTTTTTATTAAATGGTGTATAAGGGTATATATATAAATATATTTTATGCACTGTATATGAGCTGGCGATTTCTAAGTCTGTGGTTCCGAGAGGGGGTAACCAGGCTCACTAATAAAGGTCAAGCCACTTGGCTGCCAGAATGCCCTGCTTCAGCACAGACCAGAAAGGCATTGTGATAAGCGTATCCCCGGTATAGTCAAGGGTTAATGGGAGTCGTCCCCGTCCCCCCAGTATACGGCCAGAACCATGCACCCGGTACTTGTGGTTCGGACTGTCTCCAACCAGCCATAATGTTGTGAGAGTGAAATTATGTCTAAGTCCAGCTTTGGTACATTAGAAGCAACTCTGAAACTTAACCTAAGCGTTTTTCGAAGCTACTTTTTGGCTAACTTCTTATAGGAAGGTCTAGGAGCTCTGAAAATGAACGTGCGCGTCTTTCACTCTTCCCGAGGGACTTACAGTAGAAGAATTTTGTGATATTTTTTATTAAAATGGTGTATAAGGGTATATATATAAATATATTTTATGCACTGTATATGAGCTGGCGATTTCTAAGTCTGTGGTTCCGAGAGGGGGTAACCAGGCTCACTAATAAAGGTCAAGCCACTTGGCTGCCAGAATGCCCTGCTTCAGCACAGACCAGAAAGGCATTGTGATAAGCGTATCCCCGGTATAGTCAGGGGTTAATGGGAGTCGTCCCCGTCCCCCCAGTATACGGCCAGAACCATGGACCCGGTACTTGTGGTTCGGACTCTCTCCAACCAGCCATAATGTTGTGAGAGTGAAATTATGTCTAAGTCCAGATTTGGTACATTAGAAGCAACTCTGAAACTTAACCTAAGCGTTTTTCGAAGCTACTTTTTGGCTAACTTCTTATAGGAAGGTCTAGGAGCTCTGAAAATGAACGTGCGCGTCTTTCACTCTTCCCGAGGGACTTAGAAGAATTTTGTGATATTTTTTATTAAATGGTGTATAAGGGTATATATATAAATATATTTTATGCACTGTATATGAGCTGGCGATTTCTAAGTCTGTGGTTCCGAGAGGGGGTAACCAGGCTCACTAATAAAGGTCAAGCAACTTGGCTGCCAGAATGCCGTGCTTCAGCACAGACCAGAAAGGCATTGTGATAAGCGTATCCCCGGTATAGTTAGGGGTTAATGGGAGTCGTCCCCGTCCCCCCAGTATACGGCCAGAACCATGGACCCGGTACTTGTGGTTCGGACTGTCTCCAACCAGCCATAATGTTGTGAGAGTGAAATTATGTCTAAGTCCAGCTTTGGTACATTAGAAGAAACTCTGAAACTTAACCTAAGCGTTTTTCGAAGCTACTTTTTGGCTAACTTCTTATAGGAAGGTCTAGGAGCTCTGAAAATGAACGTGCGCGTCTTTCACTCTTCCCGAGGGACTTAGAAGAATTTTGTGATATTTTTTATTAAATGGTGTATAAGGGTATATATATAAATATATTTTATGCACTGTATATGAGCTGGCGATTTCTAAGTCTGTGGTTCCGAGAGGGGGTAACCAGGCTCACTAATAAAGGTCAAGCCACTTGGCTGCCAGAATGCCCTGCTTCAGCACAGACCAGAAAGGCATTGTGATAAGCGTATCCCCGGTATAGTCAAGGGTTAATGGGAGTCGTCCCCGTCCCCCCAGTATACGGCCAGAACCATGCACCCGGTACTTGTGGTTCGGACTGTCTCCAACCAGCCATAATGTTGTGAGAGTGAAATTATGTCTAAGTCCAGCTTTGGTACATTAGAAGCAACTCTGAAACTTAACCTAAGCGTTTTTCGAAGCTACTTTTTGGCTAACTTCTTATAGGAAGGTCTAGGAGCTCTGAAAATGAACGTGCGCGTCTTTCACTCTTCCCGAGGGACTTAGAAGAATTTTGTGATATTTTTTATTAAATGGTGTATAAGGGTATATATAAATATATTTTATGCACTGTATATGAGCTGGCGATTTCTAAGTCTGTGGTTCCGAGAGGGGGTAACCAGGCTCACTAATAAAGGTCAAGCAACTTGGCTGCCAGAATGCCGTGCTTCAGCACAGACCAGAAAGGCATTGTGATAAGCGTATCCCCGGTATAGTCAGGGGTTAATGGGAGTCGTCCCCGTCCCCCCAGTATACGGCCAGAACCATGGACCCGGTACTTGTGGTTCGGACTGTCTCCAACCAGCCATAATGTTGTGAGAGTGAAATTATGTCTAAGTCCAGCTTTGGTACATTAGAAGCAACTCTGAAACTTAACCTAAGCGTTTTTCGAAGCTACTTTTTGGCTAACTTCTTATAGGAAGGTCTAGGAGCTCTGAAAATGAACGTGCGCGTCTTTCACTCTTCCCGAGGGACTTAGAAGAATTTTGTGATATTTTTTATTAAATGGTGTATAAGGGTATATATATAAATATATTTTATGCACTGTATATGAGCTGGCGATTTCTAAGTCTGTGGTTCCGAGAGGGGGTAACCAGGCTCACTAATAAAGGTCAAGCCACTTGGCTGCCAGAATGCCCTGCTTCAGCACAGACCAGAAAGGCATTGTGATAAGCGTATCCCCGGTATAGTCAGGGGTTAATGGGAGTCGTCCCCGTCCCCCCAGTATACGGCCAGAACCATGGACCCGGTACTTGTGGTTCGGACTCTCTCCAACCAGCCATAATGTTGTGAGAGTGAAATTATGTCTAAGTCCAGCTTTGGTACATTAGAAGCAACTCTGAAACTTAACCTAAGCGTTTTTCGAAGCTACTTTTTGGCTAACTTCTTATAGGAAGGTCTAGGAGCTCTGAAAATGAACGTGCGCGTCTTTCACTCTTCCCGAGGGACTTACAGTACAGTAGAAGAATTTTGTGATATTTTTTATTAAAATGGTGTATAAGGGTATATATATAAATATATTTTATGCACTGTATATGAGCTGGCGATTTCTAAGTCTGTGGTTCCGAGAGGGGGTAACCAGGCTCACTAATAAAGGTCAAGCCACTTGGCTGCCAGAATGCCCTGCTTCAGCACAGACCAGAAAGGCATTGTGATAAGCGTATCCCCGGTATAGTCAGGGGTTAATGGGAGTCGTCCCCGTCCCCCCAGTATACGGCCAGAACCATGGACCCGGTACTTGTGGTTCGGACTCTCTCCAACCAGCCATAATGTTGTGAGAGTGAAATTATGTCTAAGTCCAGATTTGGTACATTAGAAGCAACTCTGAAACTTAACCTAAGCGTTTTTCGAAGCTACTTTTTGGCTAACTTCTTATAGGAAGGTCTAGGAGCTCTGAAAATGAACGTGCGCGTCTTTCACTCTTCCCGAGGGACTTAGAAGAATTTTGTGATATTTTTTATTAAATGGTGTATAAGGGTATATATATAAATATATTTTATGCACTGTATATGAGCTGGCGATTTCTAAGTCTGTGGTTCCGAGAGGGGGTAACCAGGCTCACTAATAAAGGTCAAGCAACTTGGCTGCCAGAATGCCGTGCTTCAGCACAGACCAGAAAGGCATTGTGATAAGCGTATCCCCGGTATAGTCAGGGGTTAATGGGAGTCGTCCCCGTCCCCCCAGTATACGGCCAGAACCATGGACCCGGTACTTGTGGTTCGGACTGTCTCCAACCAGCCATAATGTTGTGAGAGTGAAATTATGTCTAAGTCCAGCTTTGGTACATTAGAAGCAACTCTGAAACTTAACCTAAGCGTTTTTCGAAGCTACTTTTTGGCTAACTTCTTATAGGAAGGTCTAGGAGCTCTGAAAATGAACGTGCGCGTCTTTCACTCTTCCCGAGGGACTTAGAAGAATTTTGTGATATTTTTTATTAAATGGTGTATAAGGGTATATATATAAATATATTTTATGCATTGTATATGAGCTGGCGATTTCTAAGTCTGTGGTTCCGAGAGGGGGTAACCAGGCTCACTAATAAAGGTCAAGCCACTTGGCTGCCAGAATGCCCTGCTTCAGCACAGACCAGAAAGGCATTGTGATAAGCGTATCCCCGGTATAGTCAAGGGTTAATGGGAGTCGTCCCCGTCCCCCCAGTATACGGCCAGAACCATGCACCCGGTACTTGTGGTTCGGACTGTCTCCAACCAGCCATAATGTTGTGAGAGTGAAATTATGTCTAAGTCCAGCTTTGGTACATTAGAAGCAACTCTGAAACTTAACCTAAGCGTTTTTCGAAGCTACTTTTTGGCTAACTTCTTATAGGAAGGTCTAGGAGCTCTGAAAATGAACGTGCGCGTCTTTCACTCTTCCCGAGGGACTTAGAAGAATTTTGTGATATTTTTTATTAAATGGTGTATAAGGGTATATATAAATATATTTTATGCACTGTATATGAGCTGGCGATTTCTAAGTCTGTGGTTCCGAGAGGGGGTAACCAGGCTCACTAATAAAGGTCAAGCCACTTGGCTGCCAGAATGCCCTGCTTCAGCACAGACCAGAAAGGCATTGTGATAAGCGTATCCCCGGTATAGTCAGGGGTTAATGGGAGTCGTCCCCGTCCCCCCAGTATACGGCCAGAACCATGGACCCGGTACTTGTGGTTCGGACTCTCTCCAACCAGCCATAATGTTGTGAGAGTGAAATTATGTCTAAGTCCAGATTTGGTACATTAGAAGCAACTCTGAAACTTAACCTAAGCGTTTTTCGAAGCTACTTTTTGGCTAACTTCTTATAGGAAGGTCTAGGAGCTCTGAAAATGAACGTGCGCGTCTTTCACTCTTCCCGAGGGACTTAGAAGAATTTTGTGATATTTTTTATTAAATGGTGTATAAGGGTATATATATAAATATATTTTATGCACTGTATATGAGCTGGCGATTTCTAAGTCTGTGGTTCCGAGAGGGGGTAACCAGGCTCACTAATAAAGGTCAAGCCACTTGGCTGCCAGAATGCCCTGCTTCAGCACAGACCAGAAAGGCATTGTGATAAGCGTATCCCCGGTATAGTCAGGGGTTAATGGGAGTCGTCCCCGTCCCCCCAGTATACGGCCAGAACCATGGACCCGGTACTTGTGGTTCGGACTCTCTCCAACCAGCCATAATGTTGTGAGAGTGAAATTATGTCTAAGTCCAGCTTTGGTACATTAGAAGCAACTCTGAAACTTAACCTAAGCGTTTTTCGAAGCTACTTTTTGGCTAACTTCTTATAGGAAGGTCTAGGAGCTCTGAAAATGAACGTGCGCGTCTTTCACTCTTCCCGAGGGACTTAGAAGAATTTTGTGATATTTTTTATTAAATGGTGTATAAGGGTATATATAAATATATTTTATGCACTGTATATGAGCTGGCGATTTCTAAGTCTGTGGTTCCGAGAGGGGGTAACCAGGCTCACTAATAAAGGTCAAGCCACTTGGCTGCCAGAATGCCCTGCTTCAGCACAGACCAGAAAGGCATTGTGATAAGCGTATCCCCGGTATAGTCAGGGGTTAATGGGAGTCGTCCCCGTCCCCCCAGTAAACGGCCAGAACCATGGACCCGGTACTTGTGGTTCGGACTCTCTCCAACCAGCCATAATGTTGTGAGAGTGAAATTATGTCTAAGTCCAGCTTTGGTACATTAGAAGCAACTCTGAAACTTAACCTAAGCGTTTTTCGAAACTACTTTTTGGCTAACTTCTTATAGGAAGGTGTAGGAGATCTGAAAATGAACGTGCGCGTCTTTCACTCTTCCCGAGGGACTTAGAAGAATTTTGTGATATTTTTTATTAAAATGGTGTATAAGGGTATATATATAAATATTTTTTATGCACTGTATATGAGCTGGCGATTTCTAAGTCTGTGGTTCCGAGAGGGGGTAACCAGGCTCACTAATAAAGGTCAAGCCACTTGGCTGCCAGAATGCCCTGCTTCAGCACAGACCAGAAAGGCATTGTGATAAGCGTATCCCCGGTATAGTCAGGGGTTAATGGGAGTCGTCCCCGTCCCCCCAGTATACGGCCAGAACCATGGACCCGGTACTTGTGGTTCGGACTCTCTCCAACCAGCCATAATGTTGTGAGAGTGAAATTATGTCTAAGTCCAGCTTTGGTACATTAGAAGCAACTCTGAAACTTAACCTAAGCGTTTTTCGAAGCTACTTTTTGGCTAACTTCTTATAGGAAGGTCTAGGAGCTCTGAAAATGAACGTGCGCGTCTTTCACTCTTCCCGAGGGACTTAGAAGAATTTTGTGATATTTTTTATTAAATGGTGTATAAGGGTATATATATAAATATATTTTATGCACTGTATATGAGCTGGCGATTTCTAAGTCTGTGGTTCCGAGAGGGGGTAACCAGGCTCACTAATAAAGGTCAAGCAACTTGGCTGCCAGAATGCCGTGCTTCAGCACAGACCAGAAAGGCATTGTGATAAGCGTATCCCCGGTATAGTTAGGGGTTAATGGGAGTCGTCCCCGTCCCCCCAGTATACGGCCAGAACCATGGACCCGGTACTTGTGGTTCGGACTGTCTCCAACCAGCCATAATGTTGTGAGAGTGAAATTATGTCTAAGTCCAGCTTTGGTACATTAGAAGAAACTCTGAAACTTAACCTAAGCGTTTTTCGAAGCTACTTTTTGGCTAACTTCTTATAGGAAGGTCTAGGAGCTCTGAAAATGAACGTGCGCGTCTTTCACTCTTCCCGAGGGACTTAGAAGAATTTTGTGATATTTTTTATTAAATGGTGTATAAGGGTATATATATAAATATATTTTATGCACTGTATATGAGCTGGCGATTTCTAAGTCTGTGGTTCCGAGAGGGGGTAACCAGGCTCACTAATAAAGGTCAAGCCACTTGGCTGCCAGAATGCCCTGCTTCAGCACAGACCAGAAAGGCATTGTGATAAGCGTATCCCCGGTATAGTCAAGGGTTAATGGGAGTCGTCCCCGTCCCCCCAGTATACGGCCAGAACCATGCACCCGGTACTTGTGGTTCGGACTGTCTCCAACCAGCCATAATGTTGTGAGAGTGAAATTATGTCTAAGTCCAGCTTTGGTACATTAGAAGCAACTCTGAAACTTAACCTAAGCGTTTTTCGAAGCTACTTTTTGGCTAACTTCTTATAGGAAGGTCTAGGAGCTCTGAAAATGAACGTGCGCGTCTTTCACTCTTCCCGAGGGACTTAGAAGAATTTTGTGATATTTTTTATTAAATGGTGTATAAGGGTATATATAAATATATTTTATGCACTGTATATGAGCTGGCGATTTCTAAGTCTGTGGTTCCGAGAGGGGGTAACCAGGCTCACTAATAAAGGTCAAGCAACTTGGCTGCCAGAATGCCGTGCTTCAGCACAGACCAGAAAGGCATTGTGATAAGCGTATCCCCGGTATAGTCAGGGGTTAATGGGAGTCGTCCCCGTCCCCCCAGTATACGGCCAGAACCATGGACCCGGTACTTGTGGTTCGGACTGTCTCCAACCAGCCATAATGTTGTGAGAGTGAAATTATGTCTAAGTCCAGCTTTGGTACATTAGAAGCAACTCTGAAACTTAACCTAAGCGTTTTTCGAAGCTACTTTTTGGCTAACTTCTTATAGGAAGGTCTAGGAGCTCTGAAAATGAACGTGCGCGTCTTTCACTCTTCCCGAGGGACTTAGAAGAATTTTGTGATATTTTTTATTAAATGGTGTATAAGGGTATATATATAAATATATTTTATGCACTGTATATGAGCTGGCGATTTCTAAGTCTGTGGTTCCGAGAGGGGGTAACCAGGCTCACTAATAAAGGTCAAGCCACTTGGCTGCCAGAATGCCCTGCTTCAGCACAGACCAGAAAGGCATTGTGATAAGCGTATCCCCGGTATAGTCAGGGGTTAATGGGAGTCGTCCCCGTCCCCCCAGTATACGGCCAGAACCATGGACCCGGTACTTGTGGTTCGGACTCTCTCCAACCAGCCATAATGTTGTGAGAGTGAAATTATGTCTAAGTCCAGATTTGGTACATTAGAAGCAACTCTGAAACTTAACCTAAGCGTTTTTCGAAGCTACTTTTTGGCTAACTTCTTATAGGAAGGTCTAGGAGCTCTGAAAATGAACGTGCGCGTCTTTCACTCTTCCCGAGGGACTTAGAAGAATTTTGTGATATTTTTTATTAAATGGTGTATAAGGGTATATATATAAATATATTTTATGCACTGTATATGAGCTGGCGATTTCTAAGTCTGTGGTTCCGAGAGGGGGTAACCAGGCTCACTAATAAAGGTCAAGCAACTTGGCTGCCAGAATGCCGTGCTTCAGCACAGACCAGAAAGGCATTGTGATAAGCGTATCCCCGGTATAGTTAGGGGTTAATGGGAGTCGTCCCCGTCCCCCCAGTATACGGCCAGAACCATGGACCCGGTACTTGTGGTTCGGACTGTCTCCAACCAGCCATAATGTTGTGAGAGTGAAATTATGTCTAAGTCCAGCTTTGGTACATTAGAAGAAACTCTGAAACTTAACCTAAGCGTTTTTCGAAGCTACTTTTTGGCTAACTTCTTATAGGAAGGTCTAGGAGCTCTGAAAATGAACGTGCGCGTCTTTCACTCTTCCCGAGGGACTTAGAAGAATTTTGTGATATTTTTTATTAAATGGTGTATAAGGGTATATATAAATATATTTTATGCACTGTATATGAGCTGGCGATTTCTAAGTCTGTGGTTCCGAGAGGGGGTAACCAGGCTCACTAATAAAGGTCAAGCAACTTGGCTGCCAGAATGCCGTGCTTCAGCACAGACCAGAAAGGCATTGTGATAAGCGTATCCCCGGTATAGTCAGGGGTTAATGGGAGTCGTCCCCGTCCCCCCAGTATACGGCCAGAACCATGGACCCGGTACTTGTGGTTCGGACTGTCTCCAACCAGCCATAATGTTGTGAGAGTGAAATTATGTCTAAGTCCAGCTTTGGTACATTAGAAGCAACTCTGAAACTTAACCTAAGCGTTTTTCGAAGCTACTTTTTGGCTAACTTCTTATAGGAAGGTCTAGGAGCTCTGAAAATGAACGTGCGCGTCTTTCACTCTTCCCGAGGGACTTAGAAGAATTTTGTGATATTTTTTATTAAATGGTGTATAAGGGTATATATATAAATATATTTTATGCACTGTATATGAGCTGGCGATTTCTAAGTCTGTGGTTCCGAGAGGGGGTAACCAGGCTCACTAATAAAGGTCAAGCCACTTGGCTGCCAGAATGCCCTGCTTCAGCACAGACCAGAAAGGCATTGTGATAAGCGTATCCCCGGTATAGTCAGGGGTTAATGGGAGTCGTCCCCGTCCCCCCAGTATACGGCCAGAACCATGGACCCGGTACTTGTGGTTCGGACTCTCTCCAACCAGCCATAATGTTGTGAGAGTGAAATTATGTCTAAGTCCAGCTTTGGTACATTAGAAGCAACTCTGAAACTTAACCTAAGCGTTTTTCGAAGCTACTTTTTGGCTAACTTCTTATAGGAAGGTCTAGGAGCTCTGAAAATGAACGTGCGCGTCTTTCACTCTTCCCGAGGGACTTACAGTACAGTAGAAGAATTTTGTGATATTTTTTATTAAAATGGTGTATAAGGGTATATATATAAATATATTTTATGCACTGTATATGAGCTGGCGATTTCTAAGTCTGTGGTTCCGAGAGGGGGTAACCAGGCTCACTAATAAAGGTCAAGCCACTTGGCTGCCAGAATGCCCTGCTTCAGCACAGACCAGAAAGGCATTGTGATAAGCGTATCCCCGGTATAGTCAGGGGTTAATGGGAGTCGTCCCCGTCCCCCCAGTATACGGCCAGAACCATGGACCCGGTACTTGTGGTTCGGACTCTCTCCAACCAGCCATAATGTTGTGAGAGTGAAATTATGTCTAAGTCCAGATTTGGTACATTAGAAGCAACTCTGAAACTTAACCTAAGCGTTTTTCGAAGCTACTTTTTGGCTAACTTCTTATAGGAAGGTCTAGGAGCTCTGAAAATGAACGTGCGCGTCTTTCACTCTTCCCGAGGGACTTAGAAGAATTTTGTGATATTTTTTATTAAATGGTGTATAAGGGTATATATATAAATATATTTTATGCACTGTATATGAGCTGGCGATTTCTAAGTCTGTGGTTCCGAGAGGGGGTAACCAGGCTCACTAATAAAGGTCAAGCAACTTGGCTGCCAGAATGCCGTGCTTCAGCACAGACCAGAAAGGCATTGTGATAAGCGTATCCCCGGTATAGTCAGGGGTTAATGGGAGTCGTCCCCGTCCCCCCAGTATACGGCCAGAACCATGGACCCGGTACTTGTGGTTCGGACTGTCTCCAACCAGCCATAATGTTGTGAGAGTGAAATTATGTCTAAGTCCAGCTTTGGTACATTAGAAGCAACTCTGAAACTTAACCTAAGCGTTTTTCGAAGCTACTTTTTGGCTAACTTCTTATAGGAAGGTCTAGGAGCTCTGAAAATGAACGTGCGCGTCTTTCACTCTTCCCGAGGGACTTAGAAGAATTTTGTGATATTTTTTATTAAATGGTGTATAAGGGTATATATATAAATATATTTTATGCATTGTATATGAGCTGGCGATTTCTAAGTCTGTGGTTCCGAGAGGGGGTAACCAGGCTCACTAATAAAGGTCAAGCCACTTGGCTGCCAGAATGCCCTGCTTCAGCACAGACCAGAAAGGCATTGTGATAAGCGTATCCCCGGTATAGTCAAGGGTTAATGGGAGTCGTCCCCGTCCCCCCAGTATACGGCCAGAACCATGCACCCGGTACTTGTGGTTCGGACTGTCTCCAACCAGCCATAATGTTGTGAGAGTGAAATTATGTCTAAGTCCAGCTTTGGTACATTAGAAGCAACTCTGAAACTTAACCTAAGCGTTTTTCGAAGCTACTTTTTGGCTAACTTCTTATAGGAAGGTCTAGGAGCTCTGAAAATGAACGTGCGCGTCTTTCACTCTTCCCGAGGGACTTAGAAGAATTTTGTGATATTTTTTATTAAATGGTGTATAAGGGTATATATAAATATATTTTATGCACTGTATATGAGCTGGCGATTTCTAAGTCTGTGGTTCCGAGAGGGGGTAACCAGGCTCACTAATAAAGGTCAAGCCACTTGGCTGCCAGAATGCCCTGCTTCAGCACAGACCAGAAAGGCATTGTGATAAGCGTATCCCCGGTATAGTCAGGGGTTAATGGGAGTCGTCCCCGTCCCCCCAGTATACGGCCAGAACCATGGACCCGGTACTTGTGGTTCGGACTCTCTCCAACCAGCCATAATGTTGTGAGAGTGAAATTATGTCTAAGTCCAGATTTGGTACATTAGAAGCAACTCTGAAACTTAACCTAAGCGTTTTTCGAAGCTACTTTTTGGCTAACTTCTTATAGGAAGGTCTAGGAGCTCTGAAAATGAACGTGCGCGTCTTTCACTCTTCCCGAGGGACTTAGAAGAATTTTGTGATATTTTTTATTAAATGGTGTATAAGGGTATATATATAAATATATTTTATGCACTGTATATGAGCTGGCGATTTCTAAGTCTGTGGTTCCGAGAGGGGGTAACCAGGCTCACTAATAAAGGTCAAGCCACTTGGCTGCCAGAATGCCCTGCTTCAGCACAGACCAGAAAGGCATTGTGATAAGCGTATCCCCGGTATAGTCAGGGGTTAATGGGAGTCGTCCCCGTCCCCCCAGTATACGGCCAGAACCATGGACCCGGTACTTGTGGTTCGGACTCTCTCCAACCAGCCATAATGTTGTGAGAGTGAAATTATGTCTAAGTCCAGCTTTGGTACATTAGAAGCAACTCTGAAACTTAACCTAAGCGTTTTTCGAAGCTACTTTTTGGCTAACTTCTTATAGGAAGGTCTAGGAGCTCTGAAAATGAACGTGCGCGTCTTTCACTCTTCCCGAGGGACTTAGAAGAATTTTGTGATATTTTTTATTAAATGGTGTATAAGGGTATATATAAATATATTTTATGCACTGTATATGAGCTGGCGATTTCTAAGTCTGTGGTTCCGAGAGGGGGTAACCAGGCTCACTAATAAAGGTCAAGCCACTTGGCTGCCAGAATGCCCTGCTTCAGCACAGACCAGAAAGGCATTGTGATAAGCGTATCCCCGGTATAGTCAGGGGTTAATGGGAGTCGTCCCCGTCCCCCCAGTATACGGCCAGAACCATGGACCCGGTACTTGTGGTTCGGACTCTCTCCAACCAGCCATAATGTTGTGAGAGTGAAATTATGTCTAAGTCCAGCTTTGGTACATTAGAAGCAACTCTGAAACTTAACCTAAGCGTTTTTCGAAACTACTTTTTGGCTAACTTCTTATAGGAAGGTGTAGGAGATCTGAAAATGAACACGTGCGCGTCTTTCACTCTTCCCGAGGGACTTAGAAGAATTTTGTGATATTTTTTATTAAAATGGTGTATAAGGGTATATATATAAATATTTTTTATGCACTGTATATGAGCTGGCGATTTCTAAGTCTGTGGTTCCGAGAGGGGGTAACCAGGCTCACTAATAAAGGTCAAGCCACTTGGCTGCCAGAATGCCCTGCTTCAGCACAGACCAGAAAGGCATTGTGATAAGCGTATCCCCGGTATAGTCAGGGGTTAATGGGAGTCGTCCCCGTCCCCCCAGTATACGGCCAGAACCATGGACCCGGTACTTGTGGTTCGGACTCTCTCCAACCAGCCATAATGTTGTGAGAGTGAAATTATGTCTAAGTCCAGCTTTGGTACATTAGAAGCAACTCTGAAACTTAACCTAAGCGTTTTTCGAAGCTACTTTTTGGCTAACTTCTTATAGGAAGGTCTAGGAGCTCTGAAAATGAACGTGCGCGTCTTCCACTCTTCCCGAGGGACTTAGAAGAAATTTGTGATATTTTTTATTAAAATGGTGTATAAGGGTATATATATAAATATATTTTATGCACTGTATATGAGCTGGCGATTTCTAAGTCTGTGGTTCCGAGAGGGGGTAACCAGGCTCACTAATAAAGGTCAAGCCACTTGGCTGCCAGAATGCCCTGCTTCAGCACAGACCAGAAAGGCATTGTGATAAGCGTATCCCCGGTATAGTCAGGGGTTAATGGGAGTCGTCCCCGTCCCCCCAGTATACGGCCAGAACCATGGACCCGGTACTTGTGGTTCGGACTCTCTCCAACCAGCCATAATGTTGTGAGAGTGAAATTATGTCTAAGTCCAGATTTGGTACATTAGAAGCAACTCTGAAACTTAACCTAAGCGTTTTTCGAAGCTACTTTTTGGCTAACTTCTTATAGGAAGGTCTAGGAGCTCTGAAAATGAACGTGCGCGTCTTTCACTCTTCCCGAGGGACTTAGAAGAATTTTGTGATATTTTTTATTAAATGGTGTATAAGGGTATATATATAAATATATTTTATGCACTGTATATGAGCTGGCGATTTCTAAGTCTGTGGTTCCGAGAGGGGGTAACCAGGCTCACTAATAAAGGTCAAGCAACTTGGCTGCCAGAATGCCGTGCTTCAGCACAGACCAGAAAGGCATTGTGATAAGCGTATCCCCGGTATAGTCAGGGGTTAATGGGAGTCGTCCCCGTCCCCCCAGTATACGGCCAGAACCATGGACCCGGTACTTGTGGTTCGGACTGTCTCCAACCAGCCATAATGTTGTGAGAGTGAAATTATGTCTAAGTCCAGCTTTGGTACATTAGAAGCAACTCTGAAACTTAACCTAAGCGTTTTTCGAAGCTACTTTTTGGCTAACTTCTTATAGGAAGGTCTAGGAGCTCTGAAAATGAACGTGCGCGTCTTTCACTCTTCCCGAGGGACTTAGAAGAATTTTGTGATATTTTTTATTAAATGGTGTATAAGGGTATATATATAAATATATTTTATGCACTGTATATGAGCTGGCGATTTCTAAGTCTGTGGTTCCGAGAGGGGGTAACCAGGCTCACTAATAAAGGTCAAGCCACTTGGCTGCCAGAATGCCCTGCTTCAGCACAGACCAGAAAGGCATTGTGATAAGCGTATCCCCGGTATAGTCAAGGGTTAATGGGAGTCGTCCCCGTCCCCCCAGTATACGGCCAGAACCATGCACCCGGTACTTGTGGTTCGGACTGTCTCCAACCAGCCATAATGTTGTGAGAGTGAAATTATGTCTAAGTCCAGCTTTGGTACATTAGAAGCAACTCTGAAACTTAACCTAAGCGTTTTTCGAAGCTACTTTTTGGCTAACTTCTTATAGGAAGGTCTAGGAGCTCTGAAAATGAACGTGCGCGTCTTTCACTCTTCCCGAGGGACTTAGAAGAATTTTGTGATATTTTTTATTAAATGGTGTATAAGGGTATATATAAATATATTTTATGCACTGTATATGAGCTGGCGATTTCTAAGTCTGTGGTTCCGAGAGGGGGTAACCAGGCTCACTAATAAAGGTCAAGCCACTTGGCTGCCAGAATGCCCTGCTTCAGCACAGACCAGAAAGGCATTGTGATAAGCGTATCCCCGGTATAGTCAGGGGTTAATGGGAGTCGTCCCCGTCCCCCCAGTATACGGCCAGAACCATGGACCCGGTACTTGTGGTTCGGACTCTCTCCAACCAGCCATAATGTTGTGAGAGTGAAATTATGTCTAAGTCCAGCTTTGGTACATTAGAAGCAACTCTGAAACTTAACCTAAGCGTTTTTCGAAGCTACTTTTTGGCTAACTTCTTATAGGAAGGTCTAGGAGCTCTGAAAATGAACGTGCGCGTCTTCCACTCTTCCCGAGGGACTTAGAAGAAATTTGTGATATTTTTTATTAAAATGGTGTATAAGGGTATATATATAAATATATTTTATGCACTGTATATGAGCTGGCGATTTCTAAGTCTGTGGTTCCGAGAGGGGGTAACCAGGCTCACTAATAAAGGTCAAGCCACTTGGCTGCCAGAATGCCCTGCTCAGCACAGACCAGAAAGGCATTGTGATAAGCGTATCCCCGGTATAGTCAGGGGTTAATGGGAGTCGTCCCCGTCCCCCCAGTATACGGCCAGAACCATGGACCCGGTACTTGTGGTTCGGACTCTCTCCAACCAGCCATAATGTTGTGAGAGTGAAATTATGTCTAAGTCCAGCTTTGGTACATTAGAAGCAACTCTGAAACTTAACCTAAGCGTTTTTCGAAGCTACTTTTTGGCTAACTTCTTATAGGAAGGTCTAGGAGCTCTGAAAATGAACGTGCGCGTCTTCCACTCTTCCCGAGGGACTTAGAAGAAATTTGTGATATTTTTTATTAAAATGGTGTATAAGGGTATATATATAAATATATTTTATGCACTGTATATGAGCTGGCGATTTCTAAGTCTGTGGTTCCGAGAGGTGGTAACCAGGCTCACTAATAAAGGTCAAGCCACTTGGCTGCCAGAATGCCCTGCTTCAGCACAGACCAGAAAGGCATTGTGATAAGCGTATCCCCGGTATAGTCAGGGGTTAATGGGAGTCGTCCCCGTCCCCCCAGTATACGGCCAGAACCATGGACCCGGTACTTGTGGTTCGGACTGTCTCCAACCAGCCATAATGTTGTGAGAGTGAAATTATGTCTAAGTCCAGCTTTGGTACATTAGAAGCAACTCTGAAACTTAACCTAAGCGTTTTTCGAAGCTACTTTTTGGCTAACTTCTTATAGGAAGGTCTAGGAGCTCTGAAAATGAACGTGCGCGTCTTTCACTCTTCCCGAGGGACTTAGAAGAATTTTGTGATATTTTTTATTAAATGGTGTATAAGGGTATATATAAATATATTTTATGCACTGTATATGAGCTGGCGATTTCTAAGTCTGTGGTTCCGAGAGGGGGTAACCAGGCTCACTAATAAAGGTCAAGCCACTTGGCTGCCAGAATGCCCTGCTTCAGCACAGACCAGAAAGGCATTGTGATAAGCGTATCCCCGGTATAGTCAGGGGTTAATGGGAGTCGTCCCCGTCCCCCCAGTATACGGCCAGAACCATGGACCCGGTACTTGTGGTTCGGACTCTCTCCAACCAGCCATAATGTTGTGAGAGTGAAATTATGTCTAAGTCCAGCTTTGGTACATTAGAAGCAACTCTGAAACTTAACCTAAGCGTTTTTCGAAACTACTTTTTGGCTAACTTCTTATAGGAAGGTGTAGGAGATCTGAAAATGAACGTGCGCGTCTTTCACTCTTCCCGAGGGACTTAGAAGAATTTTGTGATATTTTTTATTAAAATGGTGTATAAGGGTATATATATAAATATTTTTTATGCACTGTATATGAGCTGGCGATTTCTAAGTCTGTGGTTCCGAGAGGGGGTAACCAGGCTCACTAATAAAGGTCAAGCCACTTGGCTGCCAGAATGCCCTGCTTCAGCACAGACCAGAAAGGCATTGTGATAAGCGTATCCCCGGTATAGTCAGGGGTTAATGGGAGTCGTCCCCGTCCCCCCAGTATACGGCCAGAACCATGGACCCGGTACTTGTGGTTCGGACTCTCTCCAACCAGCCATAATGTTGTGAGAGTGAAATTATGTCTAAGTCCAGCTTTGGTACATTAGAAGCAACTCTGAAACTTAACCTAAGCGTTTTTCGAAGCTACTTTTTGGCTAACTTCTTATAGGAAGGTCTAGGAGCTCTGAAAATGAACGTGCGCGTCTTCCACTCTTCCCGAGGGACTTAGAAGAAATTTGTGATATTTTTTATTAAAATGGTGTATAAGGGTATATATATAAATATATTTTATGCACTGTATATGAGCTGGCGATTTCTAAGTCTGTGGTTCCGAGAGGGGGTAACCAGGCTCACTAATAAAGGTCAAGCCACTTGGCTGCCAGAATGCCCTGCTTCAGCACAGACCAGAAAGGCATTGTGATAAGCGTATCCCCGGTATAGTCAGGGGTTAATGGGAGTCGTCCCCGTCCCCCCAGTATACGGCCAGAACCATGGACCCGGTACTTGTGGTTCGGACTCTCTCCAACCAGCCATAATGTTGTGAGAGTGAAATTATGTCTAAGTCCAGCTTTGGTACATTAGAAGCAACTCTGAAACTTAACCTAAGCGTTTTTCGAAGCTACTTTTTGGCTAACTTCTTATAGGAAGGTCTAGGAGCTCTGAAAATGAACGTGCGCGTCTTCCACTCTTCCCGAGGGACTTAGAAGAAATTTGTGATATTTTTTATTAAAATGGTGTATAAGGGTATATATATAAATATATTTTATGCACTGTATATGAGCTGGCGATTTCTAAGTCTGTGGTTCCGAGAGGGGGTAACCAGGCTCACTAATAAAGGTCAAGCCACTTGGCTGCCAGAATGCCCTGCTTCAGCACAGACCAGAAAGGCATTGTGATAAGCGTATCACCGGTATAGTCAGGGGTTAATGGGAGTCGTTCCCGTCCCCCCAGTATACGGCCAGAACCATGGACCCGGTACTTGTGGTTCGGACTGTCTCCAACCAGCCATAATGTTGTGAGAGTGAAATTATGTCTAAGTCCAGCTTTGGTACATTAGAAGCAACTCTGAAACTTAACCTAAGCGTTTTTCGAAGCTACTTTTTGGCTAACTTCTTATAGGAAGGTCTAGGAGCTCTGAAAATGAACGTGCGCGTCTTTCACTCTTCCCGAGGGACTTAGAAGAATTTTGTGATATTTTTTATTAAATGGTGTATAAGGGTATATATAAATATATTTTATGCACTGTATATGAGCTGGCGATTTCTAAGTCTGTGGTTCCGAGAGGGGGTAACCAGGCTCACTAATAAAGGTCAAGCCACTTGGCTGCCAGAATGCCCTGCTTCAGCACAGACCAGAAAGGCATTGTGATAAGCGTATCCCCGGTATAGTCAGGGGTTAATGGGAGTCGTCCCCGTCCCCCCAGTATACGGCCAGAACCATGGACCCGGTACTTGTGGTTCGGACTGTCTCCAACCAGCCATAATGTTGTGAGAGTGAAATTATGTCTAAGTCCAGCTTTGGTACATTAGAAGCAACTCTGAAACTTAACCTAAGCGTTTTTCGAAGCTACTTTTTGGCTAACTTCTTATAGGAAGGTCTAGGAGCTCTGAAAATGAACGTGCGCGTCTTTCACTCTTCCCGAGGGACTTAGAAGAATTTTGTGATATTTTTTATTAAATGGTGTATAAGGGTATATATAAATATATTTTATGCACTGTATATGAGCTGGCGATTTCTAAGTCTGTGGTTCCGAGAGGGGGTAACCAGGCTCACTAATAAAGGTCAAGCCACTTGGCTGCCAGAATGCCCTGCTTCAGCACAGACCAGAAAGGCATTGTGATAAGCGTATCCCCGGTATAGTCAGGGGTTAATGGGAGTCGTCCCCGTCCCCCCAGTATACGGCCAGAACCATGGACCCGGTACTTGTGGTTCGGACTCTCTCCAACCAGCCATAATGTTGTGAGAGTGAAATTATGTCTAAGTCCAGCTTTGGTACATTAGAAGCAACTCTGAAACTTAACCTAAGCGTTTTTCGAAACTACTTTTTGGCTAACTTCTTATAGGAAGGTGTAGGAGATCTGAAAATGAACGTGCGCGTCTTTCACTCTTCCCGAGGGACTTAGAAGAATTTTGTGATATTTTTTATTAAAATGGTGTATAAGGGTATATATATAAATATTTTTTATGCACTGTATATGAGCTGGCGATTTCTAAGTCTGTGGTTCCGAGAGGGGGTAACCAGGCTCACTAATAAAGGTCAAGCCACTTGGCTGCCAGAATGCCCTGCTTCAGCACAGACCAGAAAGGCATTGTGATAAGCGTATCCCCGGTATAGTCAGGGGTTAATGGGAGTCGTCCCCGTCCCCCCAGTATACGGCCAGAACCATGGACCCGGTACTTGTGGTTCGGACTCTCTCCAACCAGCCATAATGTTGTGAGAGTGAAATTATGTCTAAGTCCAGCTTTGGTACATTAGAAGCAACTCTGAAACTTAACCTAAGCGTTTTTCGAAGCTACTTTTTGGCTAACTTCTTATAGGAAGGTCTAGGAGCTCTGAAAATGAACGTGCGCGTCTTCCACTCTTCCCGAGGGACTTAGAAGAAATTTGTGATATTTTTTATTAAAATGGTGTATAAGGGTATATATATAAATATATTTTATGCACTGTATATGAGCTGGCGATTTCTAAGTCTGTGGTTCCGAGAGGGGGTAACCAGGCTCACTAATAAAGGTCAAGCCACTTGGCTGCCAGAATGCCCTGCTTCAGCACAGACCAGAAAGGCATTGTGATAAGCGTATCCCCGGTATAGTCAGGGGTTAATGGGAGTCGTCCCCGTCCCCCCAGTATACGGCCAGAACCATGGACCCGGTACTTGTGGTTCGGACTCTCTCCAACCAGCCATAATGTTGTGAGAGTGAAATTATGTCTAAGTCCAGCTTTGGTACATTAGAAGCAACTCTGAAACTTAACCTAAGCGTTTTTCGAAGCTACTTTTTGGCTAACTTCTTATAGGAAGGTCTAGGAGCTCTGAAAATGAACGTGCGCGTCTTCCACTCTTCCCGAGGGACTTAGAAGAAATTTGTGATATTTTTTATTAAAATGGTGTATAAGGGTATATATATAAATATATTTTATGCACTGTATATGAGCTGGCGATTTCTAAGTCTGTGGTTCCGAGAGGGGGTAACCAGGCTCACTAATAAAGGTCAAGCCACTTGGCTGCCAGAATGCCCTGCTTCAGCACAGACCAGAAAGGCATTGTGATAAGCGTATCACCGGTATAGTCAGGGGTTAATGGGAGTCGTTCCCGTCCCCCCAGTATACGGCCAGAACCATGGACCCGGTACTTGTGGTTCGGACTGTCTCCAACCAGCCATAATGTTGTGAGAGTGAAATTATGTCTAAGTCCAGCTTTGGTACATTAGAAGCAACTCTGAAACTTAACCTAAGCGTTTTTCGAAGCTACTTTTTGGCTAACTTCTTATAGGAAGGTCTAGGAGCTCTGAAAATGAACGTGCGCGTCTTTCACTCTTCCCGAGGGACTTAGAAGAATTTTGTGATATTTTTTATTAAATGGTGTATAAGGGTATATATAAATATATTTTATGCACTGTATATGAGCTGGCGATTTCTAAGTCTGTGGTTCCGAGAGGGGGTAACCAGGCTCACTAATAAAGGTCAAGCCACTTGGCTGCCAGAATGCCCTGCTTCAGCACAGACCAGAAAGGCATTGTGATAAGCGTATCCCCGGTATAGTCAGGGGTTAATGGGAGTCGTCCCCGTCCCCCCAGTATACGGCCAGAACCATGGACCCGGTACTTGTGGTTCGGACTCTCTCCAACCAGCCATAATGTTGTGAGAGTGAAATTATGTCTAAGTCCAGATTTGGTACATTAGAAGCAACTCTGAAACTTAACCTAAGCGTTTTTCGAAGCTACTTTTTGGCTAACTTCTTATAGGAAGGTCTAGGAGCTCTGAAAATGAACGTGCGCGTCTTTCACTCTTCCCGAGGGACTTAGAAGAATTTTGTGATATTTTTTATTAAATGGTGTATAAGGGTATATATATAAATATATTTTATGCACTGTATATGAGCTGGCGATTTCTAAGTCTGTGGTTCCGAGAGGGGGTAACCAGGCTCACTAATAAAGGTCAAGCCACTTGGCTGCCAGAATGCCCTGCTTCAGCACAGACCAGAAAGGCATTGTGATAAGCATATCCCCGGTATAGTCAGGGGTTAATGGGAGTCGTCCCCGTCCCCCCAGTATACGGCCAGAACCATGGACCCGGTACTTGTGGTTCGGACTCTCTCCAACCAGCCATAATGTTGTGAGAGTGAAATTATGTCTAAGTCCAGCTTTGGTACATTAGAAGCAACTCTGAAACTTAACCTAAGCGTTTTTCGAAACTACTTTTTGGCTAACTTCTTATAGGAAGGTGTAGGAGATCTGAAAATGAACGTGCGCGTCTTTCACTCTTCCCGAGGGACTTAGAAGAATTTTGTGATATTTTTTATTAAAATGGTGTATAAGGGTATATATATAAATATTTTTTATGCACTGTATATGAGCTGGCGATTTCTAAGTCTGTGGTTCCGAGAGGGGGTAACCAGGCTCACTAATAAAGGTCAAGCCACTTGGCTGCCAGAATGCCCTGCTTCAGCACAGACCAGAAAGGCATTGTGATAAGCGTATCCCCGGTATAGTCAGGGGTTAATGGGAGTCGTCCCCGTCCCCCCAGTATACGGCCAGAACCATGGACCCGGTACTTGTGGTTCGGACTCTCTCCAACCAGCCATAATGTTGTGAGAGTGAAATTATGTCTAAGTCCAGCTTTGGTACATTAGAAGCAACTCTGAAACTTAACCTAAGCGTTTTTCGAAGCTACTTTTTGGCTAACTTCTTATAGGAAGGTCTAGGAGCTCTGAAAATGAACGTGCGCGTCTTCCACTCTTCCAGAGGGACTTACTGTAGAAGAATTTTGTGATATTTTTTATTAAAATGGTGTATAAGGGTATATATATAAATATATTTTATGCACTGTATATGAGCTGGCGATTTCTAAGTCTGTGGTTCCGAGAGGGGGTAACCAGGCTCACTAATAAAGGTCAAGCCACTTGGCTGCCAGAATGCCCTGCTCAGCACAGACCAGAAAGGCATTGTGATAAGCGTATGCTACTGTACTGTAGGTGATAATGGTTGAAATATATATATATATATATATCGATATATATATATATCTATATATATATATATATATATATCTATATATATATATATATATATATATACATACACATCAACCAGTACAATAATTTAAAAGGGGGGAATTAAAATGGTTGAAGTGGATAATGACAAGTATCTACCGATCCAAAAAAACAACTCCTGAGCATGTATGTACTGCTTACATGGATGTACTATTAGCATGTACAGTGTTGTTTGTTACTGCAGTTACCAATTTATTTCCATTTTAAATATTTAATTTCTCTGAAATGGTGCAAGCAAATTGTATGAAAAGTTGCAAACGAATACATGAATGTTTTGTATCCAGAGTCAGGGGGATGAGATGAGATGGGGTCATGTTCATACAGTATTTGAACTGTACATTACTAAAAGAAGGCTTTTTTTCTATGCAGATACAGTATAGTGTGTCAAACACATGCTATACACACGTACACACACATACACATACACATACACACACACACACACACACACACGAGGTAATGTAAAGATGTGGGTGAACAGAGCGAAAAAGATTGTACTAGAAACGCTTATTAACATCAAAGGAATGGGCCTAAAGCAAAAGTTTGAACAGCAGCAGCAGCTGCAGTACCCCTGATATCTATGGATGGGACAGATACCCCCTGCAGACGCACGCACGCACGCACGCACGCACGCACACACACAGGGAGGGGTCTGTAGTGTGACAGAGCACACCAGCTTCGCCACCAGGCACTCCTTCTTGAA
This sequence comes from Ascaphus truei, assembly GCF_040206685.1. Taxonomy (NCBI): domain Eukaryota; kingdom Metazoa; phylum Chordata; class Amphibia; order Anura; family Ascaphidae; genus Ascaphus; species Ascaphus truei. Next base: position 471,387 of record NW_027455696.1, read on the forward strand.
TTAAAATAAAACTATCTCCTTACCTCTTTCTGGATGCCCCCTCTTTACCAACTTTTCAAGTCCAAAACCACATCATTATTGAATGATTGAAAATGATGCCTCCGTTTTATGTCAAGATTGTCTTGACACTTAGACCCCCAAGATTTCAATAGCGCCTCACTTAAAAGATGACATTATTTTTGATTCAAATGAACTTTTATGGTGCAGAAGCCGCATGGTGCCTGTGCCTACAGTGTATGTATTTGTCAGTGTGTCTCTATCTGCATTTCTGTCTCTTGCTGGCCGCCAGCCTGTGTGATGATGTCAGCCTGTCTGTGATGTAAGAGAGACATTGTGATATCATCACATACTGTAGGCAGGATGGCAGGTGTAAAGCTTCTAAAAGAGAGAGGGAGGGAGAGAGGTAGAGGAGAGAGAGGGAGAAAGAGGGAGAGAGAGAGCAAGCAGCTCCTCCCTCCCATGCAAATGACTGGAGGCAGAGGAGTAGAGGGACAGAAGCCTGTGCTGCTTGTAATGGGACAGGATTTGGGGTGCTGTTTCATGCTCTATCTCCCTCCCTCCCACTGTCTCAGGTGCAGAAAGTTTTCAACAATTTTCAAGTTTTCAAGGGAGAGAGGAAAGGAAGAGGAAAATGGAAGCTGAGGAGAGCTGGTCCTGTCCCTCTTGTATTGTGCTTTGCTTTACACACTATTCTACCGTCAAGAGGAGAGAATTCATCAAGGTTAATAAGCACAAACACTGTATAAGTCTAATTTCAGCATTTTTGTGTGACCGGGAATCCACAGTCACAAGCTGATCTGCAGTTCCATAGAAACTTCAGTTTTACCGCTGGTATTAACAAGAAGGGAGAAAAAGTACTTTCTACCCATTTTTAGGTTCAGCGGTAAAATGGCAAGTTTCTATGGAACTGCATCTCGGCTTGTGACTGTGGTTTTCCCGGTCACACAAAAATGCTGAAATTCGACTTATACAGTGTTTTTGCTTATTAAACTTGATGAATTCTCATCTCTTGACTGTAGAATAGTGTGTAAAGCAAAGCACAATACACTGCTATTTGTAGAAGCAAAGATATATGCGATTTCACAATGTGTTCCTAGAACAGCTGTGAGCAACTTTTTTACACCACGTTAACAACACATTTGAAGCTCAATATTTCATGGGCTGAAGCGGGGAAGATAGAAAACGTGTGCCCTGTAAAGGCGAAGTCTGTGACATTAACAGGAAGGGAGAAAAAGTACTTTCTACCCATTTTTAGGTTCAGCGGTAAAATGGCAAGTTTCTATGGAACTGCATCTCGGCTTGTGACTGTGGTTTTCCCGGTCACACAAAAATGCTGAAATTCGACTTATACAGTGTTTTTGCTTATTAAACTTGATGAATTCTCTCCTCTTGACTGTAGAATACTGTGTAAAGCAAAGCACAATACATTGCTATGTGTAGAAGCAAAGATATACGCGATTTCACAATGTGTTCCTAGAACAGCTGTGAGCAACTTTTGTACACAATGTTAACAACACATTTGAAGCTCAATATTTCATGGGCTGAAGCGGGGAAGATAGAAAACGTGTGCCCTGTAAAGGCGAAGTCTGTGGCATTAACAGGAAGGGAGAAAAAGTACTTTCTACCCATTTTTAGGTTCAGCGGTAAAATGGCAAGTTTCTATGGAACTGCATCTCGGCTTGTGACTGTGTTTTTCCCGGTCACACAAAAATGCTGAAATTCGACTTATACAGTGTTTTTGCTTATTAAACTTGATGAATTCTCTCCTCTTGACTGTAGAATAGTGTGTAAAGCAAAGCACAATACATTGCTATGTGTAGAAGCAAAGATATACGCGATTTCACAATGTGTTCCTAGAACAGCTGTGAGCAACTTTTTTACACCACGTTAACAACACATTTGAAGCTCAATATTTCATGGGCTGAAGCGGGGAAGATAGAAAACGTGTGCCCTGTAAAGGCGAAGTCTGTGGCATTAACAGGAAGGGAGAAAAAGTACTTTCTACCCATTTTTAGGTTCAGCGGTAAAATGGCAAGTTTCTATGGAACTGCATCTCGGCTTGTGACTGTGGTTTTCCCGGTCACACAAAAATGCTGAAATTCGACTTATACAGTGTTTTTGCTTATTAAACTTGATGAATTCTCTCCTCTTGACTGTAGAATAGTGTGTAAAGCAAAGCACAATATATTCCTATGTGTAGAAGAAAAGATATACGCGATTTCACAATGTGTTCCTAGAACAGCTGTGAGCAACTTTTTTACACAAAGTTAACAACACATTTGAAGCTCAATATTTCATGGGCTGAAGCGGGGAAGATAGAAAACGTGTGCCCTGTAAAGGCGAAGTCTGTGGCATTAACAGGAAGGGAGAAAAAGTACTTTCTACCCATTTTTAGGTTCAGCGGTAAAATGGCAAGTTTCTATGGAACTGCATCTCGTCTTGTGACTGTGGTTTTCCCGGTCACACAAAAATGCTGAAATTCGACTTATACAGTGTTTTTGCTTATTAAACTTGATGAATTCTCTCCTCTTGACTGTAGAATAGTGTGTAAAGCAAAGCACAATACATTCCTATGTGTTGAAGCAAAGATATACGCGATTTCACAATGTGTTCCTAGAACAGCTGTGAGCAACTTTTTTACACAATGTTAACAACACATTTGAAGCTCAATATTTCATGGGCTGAAGCGGGGAAGATAGAAAACGTGTGCCCTGTAAAGGCGAAGTCTGTGGCATTAACAGGAAGGGAGAAAAAGTACTTTCTACCCATTTTTAGGTTCAGCGGTAAAACGGCAAGTTTCTATGGAACTGCATCTCGTCTTGTGACTGTGGTTTTCCCGGTCACACAAAAATGCTGAAATTCGACTTATACAGTGTTTTTGCTTATTAAACTTGATGAATTCTCTCCTCTTGACTGTAGAATAGTGTGTAAAGCAAAGCACAATACATTCCTATGTGTAGAAGCAAAGATATACGCGATTTCACAATGTGTTCCCAAAACAGCTGTGAGCAACTTTTTTACACAACGTTAACAACACATTTGAAGCTCAATATTTCATGGGCTGAAGCGGGGAAGATAGAAAACGTGTGCCCTGTAAAGGCGAAGTCTGTGGCATTAACAGGAAGGGAGAAAAAGTACTTTCTACCCATTTTTAGGTTCAGCGGTAAAATGGCAAGTTTCTATGGAACTGCATCTCGGCTTGTGACTGTGGTTTTCCCGGTCACACAAAAATGCTGAAATTCGACTTATACAGTGTTTTTGCTTATTAAACTTGATAAATTCTCTCCTCTTGACTGTAGAATAGTGTGTAAAGCAAAGCACAATACATTCCTATGTGTAGAAGCAAAGATATACGCGATTTCACAATGTGTTCCTAGAACAGCTGTGAGCAACTTTTTTACACCACGTTAACAACACATTTGAAGCTCAATATTTCATGGGCTGAAGCGGGGAAGATAGAAAACGTGTGCCCTGTACCGACTTCAAATTCCTCTCGCCCCCCGATCCCTCCTGATACTCAAAGGGGATCCTGAATCCTTCCTTAAACCCCTCTCGTAATAAGCTAGCTGCCCGTCTATTGGGGTATTTTTCCAGCCAAGGCGCCATTGCCTCTGCTGAAACTGGCGTTCCCGCCTTCCTGAACAGCCTGCTGTCCTGCTCCCTTGAAACCCTTACTATCTTTCTTAAAGCACTTTGATTTGGGATGCTGACCCCCGCACCCAGCGCAAGTATGTTGGAATCTACATACAATTCTCAAAATTGCATCTTGACTCGTTGTAACGCCAACATACCCCCGACTGCTTCCCACCTGCACGCCCTCTCCCTGATGTGCGCACCTGAAAATGCTCCCGCCAGACCCCTTTGAGGCTATTTGACCCACGAAAGGACGACCCCCCGTGTTTCTGAAACGCTTTTCTAATCGTATCCTGATACTTAAAAAGCGCCGAGCATAAATGCGGATCCTTTTCCCCCGCAACGCCCGCCAAAATCCCAAATGCCTGCGACCAATTACTGAACTTGCGAGGAAAAAGACGCTTTTCCACATCCTCCTTTTTAGCCTCCCCCTTTTTTTTTCCGGATTTAGCTACCGCTTCATTGTAACCCGGAAGCAATGACAAAATCTCAACGTAATCACCCGCCCAAATCTTTTCCTTTACTTCCTTTGACAAATGCACGCCTAAGGAACGTGATATGGTCGTACATGAGTCCCCATAGGCCGCATCCGGCAGCCTTTTTGAACCTGCCAATGGCCTTCCGAGCCCTGTCCCCTGCCCAGCACCTGAATTCACCACCGGATGCTCACCTAACAAACTAACAACTGTCGTTAAATCAGCTCCTTGTCCCGCCACCTGCACCGGCAATGCTGTGGCCGATGCCAACGCATCTTGAATAACTTTCGGCACTGTGCTAAGGGTACAACCTGCTGTACTCTCCCCACCCAAAGACACCTGAGCCAACTCTCCACCCACTGTTCCACGGTTGCTCCCCCCATCAAGCACTGAATCTGACCCCCCCTGCCGCTCACTTGACTTGCATGCCTCCACTGCTTGCTTAGTGGATAATAACGTTGTCATCGGCAATAAAGCTAACTGAACGCCCTTAACCACCGCACTAATCATTCTTGCCTCGGCATCGCCCGCTAACCCCAACTCCAACACCTGTGGCCCAGGGGAGCTAACAATGCCCGGCAAGGTAACGCCCTTATTTCCCAAACAAGCAACTCTTTTTCGCTTACCCTTCGATGCCCCAGTCCCCGGCGGTGTTTTGAACCGCCTGTCGGGACCTGCCCCAAGACCCTTGTCCTCTAAGCCTCTGACAGCAAGCTCAACCCGAGGCCCGGACCGCTTGCGAGCCGTGGACGACGTACCAGCGCCACGAAGCGAGGTCGACCGCGTCCCGGCCGTTCCAGATTTACCTGTAAATGAGGAAGCAAATATTAAACCCCCAATTAAGCTAACCTTTATTCCTGAATAAACGCTTATTTTTTTTTTTTTTTTAAAGGACCAATCCTTTACCTACGTTCTCTTCTAGGCTGGGACCAAACCCCCCAACCTCTATTTTTTTTTTTTTTTTTTTATTACCAACTATCCTTTTCCAGCTTTCCTTTCACCAGTAACCGGCTATGGCGAGCATGTCGGCCCTCTCCCAAAATCCCCCCCTTTTTTTTTTTTTTAGGGGAGAAATGGAATACTTAGCCACCTACTGCTCGCCTCCATCCATGCTTTTTTTTTTTTTTTTTTTATATAAGGTTGGGACCCATGTCCCACCCCTGTTTTTCCAGGGACCCATGTCCCACCCTTGTTTTTTTTTTTTATTTATTTTTTTTTTCTCAGGGACCCATGTCCCACCCTTGTTTTTTCCAGGGACCCATGTCCCACCCTTGCTTTTTCCAGGGACCCATGTCCCACACCGGTTTTTGTGGGGACCCATGTCCAACACTTGTTTTTGTGGGGACCCATGTCCCACACCTGTTTTTGTGGAGACCCATGTCCCACCCCTGTTTTTTCCAGGGGCCCATGTCCCACACCTGTTTTTGTGGGGACCCATGTCCAACACTTGTTTTTTGTGGGGACCCATGTCGCACACCTGTTTTTGTGGAGACCCATGTCCCACCCCTGTTTTTCCAGGGACCCAATGTCCCACACCTGTTCATGTGGGAACCCATCTCCCAGGCTCCTCCCAAAAGTCACCCAGCCTTCAACCAAATAGGCTGTGATTTCCAAAAACTCCGCCATGACATACCCTTCTGCACCACCAATGCTTCCCGTGCTCCGTAACTAGGACCCCCTTCATCACTTGATGATGGCCACGCCTCAGCGCAGGTAGCATGGGAACCACCCTGTCCTCTCGCGTTTCCACGACTGCCCAAACTTCCTTGATCACTTCCAGCTTTCAGCACTAGTGCACACATCTGCTTCTGAAACCATCCTTCCTCATGGTTGTGCGCCTCCGCCAAAAGCTGCATGGTGCTGACCTGAAAGGACATCGCTACTAGCGCTGAATTTATCCAATGGCTCGTCAAACACTGGTTTAATTCCACCACCTAAATCCTGCCAGCAAACTACTCTTGAACTCTTGCCTGGCCGATCTTTCCACGAAAACCAGTTCACTTGAATAGACTTAGAACCGCTCTAAAGCTTTTTTTTTTTTTAAGTATGGTGTCACCCACGACACGAAAAACCTTAGAATTGGCTTCCATTAACCACAACCAAGACCAACCTCAAAAGGCGTTTTTTTTTTTTTAAACCTTTTTTTTTTTTTAATATATATTTTTAATTATTTATTTAATTATTATTATTTTTATAAATGGACAGCCCCTGTTTAAAAGAGTGGAAGAAAAAAGGGGGGGAAGGAAAAGGGCCAATATCTCCCCAAGGAGGAGGGAGGAGGGGGGGCAAAAGCCCACCATTCCAGCCAAACCACGAACAGCCCCCTCCCCCAGACGTAATAACAGCCTTGCCCCCAGCCCCCCCCCAAAAAAACCACCCCCTGATCATCGTCAGGAGGCGGAACCACATGACACTCGTGTATGCAAAGACCTCCCTTGCCATTAGCCCAACCGCACGGCTAAGCGTGGGCTGGGCGAGCCTCTCTTCCCCCCCCCCAGCCACACAAGCGGCCACAATAGGAGGACAGGAACAGGGCTCGCAAACGGCGCCAAGCAAAAACCTCCTCCACGCCGATGCGCCTTCCTACACGCATCAGCCCCAGGTAGGAGTCACTCTCCTCATCCTTCTCCCTCCTCCCCCCGCCGCTGCTACCAATAAAACAGCGCGATAACGAAAGGCAGGACAAAAACCTATCCCTACTCGCAATCCCCAACCTCCCCCCGAGCACCGGCAAAACCGGCAAAAACACATGGGGGGGGGGGGGCGGAGGGTCCCTCACCACGAGGAAGGAAGGGAGGTCCCACGCAGGACAAAAAACAACAGCCTTACTTGCAATCCCCCCCCCCCCCCCCCGGGCACTGGCAAAACCGGCAAAAACACACGGGGGGAGGCGGAGGGTCCCTCACCACGAGGAGGGAAGGGAAAATCCCTCACCCCGGGAGGGGGGCCCAAATCAAACCAATTTTAACCTACTAAACGCAGGAGAAGAGAGGAGAGTGTGTGAAACTGTTGAACGCCAAGGAACAAGTGACAGTTGCTTGTTCCTTGGCTCTATTTAAAAACTAACCGCCCCAACTGCCTTCCCTGATCGTGCACGCGACCAACAGCCTAGCTGGGGGGGGGGGGCCGCACCCCCCGGTCAATAGCTGTAGCCACCCATGCGGGCTAGGCCAGCTCTATAACGGGTAATGAGGATATTACATTTAGATTTTTTTTTTTTAATACGTGGGGTTTATTGATTGTTATTCACATGTTCCAATGATAAAGGGGGTGACCCCCTTGCCAGGTGTGATTTGCCTTTTGTGTTGGCAAAACAGAGTGTAGAGTAGATTATTGATTTTATCTATGAAGCATGTTTATACAGTAGCTGAATATAGATTCCCAGTTCACCAGCGTGGCCTCAAATTCTCTCGCCTCACAATTCCATCATTTTAACTTGAGTATGGTTTAACCAGCATTTATCAGCTGGCTGTTCATAGGAGTTATCAAAAAGTCGAACGAAGATGCAATGCTGATACCTGAAATTTGTTTTAATGGGTGACATTATTTACCAGACATCCATATTCTGTAATTATTTCACTGTTTTTAGAATAAAGGTGTGATACTTTCGTTTTACTCCTTGTCAGGTGCATGCGATTGAAGATAATATTAATGTGTGCTGTGACAGCTACGTTATCTCCGGTAAGAAGGATAAAATATTACTCTGTCCCTAAAAAAAAAAAATACTAAATGAATTGGTTTGCAAGAATATATTTTCTTTCTGTTAAAGGTGAAGATGACAGTGGAAGCCATCCAGATACTACCAGCAATTCCGAACTGAAATCTTCTAATGTAAGTACTGTCACAGGAGACCAGAACTTTTACACCGGGATCACTAGCACCAAATAGGACAAGGTTGTTGAGTAAAATGAGGTTTATTCTGGCACGCCAGCAGACAAAACAAAGATGCACAAAGCAAGATACAATACCACCTGGGGAGTAGACTAGCCTCGCTAGGTGCAGGGGCCTGCTTCAAAAAGGCTTGCCCTGTCCGCTTCTCGTCCAGGATATCAGAGTGCTGATCACACAGCAGCCCCTCTAACGTATCTCCAGCTGGTCACAGTCAAGATCCAAACTCCTTCACAGAATGTCTCCCAGATAGATTCTCTGATCAGCAGTGCCTCTTATATAGCCCTCTGTTGCTATCCTTTACATGGGACGGGTTGCTGGCCAATCAGAGCAGACCTGATTGACCACTCTTTCCCACTCGCCAAATGTCTTTAACACCTCCACGTTCCCAGCCTTTGTCACAATACACATTTCTCTGAAGGAACCTCAGCTGATTAAATCACAGAGTCCCCTCTATAGAAATGTACACATGCAAATCACATTACAAGTCTGTCATCTTAGAAATGAGCACATACAGTCACCTAATCCAATTTACACTTTACAGGGCTGACTCCCAAATCACATCACAGAACAATGTTGATTCACTAAACTGGGGGCTTGCATTTACAGGGAATAAAGTGCTTTGATTTACATACATAGTGCATTATACTTTCCCTGTTCTCCCCCAGATATTAAAGTACATTTGGCCAAAATAAGCCTTACATAGGTGGCCAAGTTACATGGATTATGGGGTAGCTAGCTGGGCTTCATCCCAGTTTTGTGATGACAGCTACCCCATCCATCACAAGTACAGGTAGTCCTCGCTGTCCAACGTTTCACATTACAATGAATGGCATATCCAATGCTTTACAATGCAACCCTATGGGCCATTTTTCTACGCCGGAATGCGTTATCCAACGCTCACCACCACTGATTAACATGGGACTCACTTTACAACGTTTTCATTATCCAACGCTACTTCCAGAACGGATTCTGTTGGATAACCAAGGACTGCCTGTTATTTATTTGCTCCTGATAATGAATGCAACACGAAGGCCTCGGTCAGGGTGGCGCTGAGCGGGCGCTCACGCTGGCCGCGATGAAACACATTGCGACAATGTGTGGCCAGTGTGAGCAAGTGCATGAGCGGCGCCTACCTGCTTGCCAAAGCAAGCAAAATTGAATTTGTTCCTCGCACATCACGTGAGCTGTTTGCCCAATGAGGGCGAACCAGCTCTGTGACGTCATGGCCGCGCCCCCAGTGTGCGCATCTAGCCAGCCACAAATCTCCCAACCGAGCAGGGAGAGTGACGTCACCGCGCATGAGCGCCCGCTCCCTGCCTGGCCTCTGCCTAAGGCTTAATAAATTGTTTGCATGAGAATGTTTTGCTTTATTGTTCAGCCATTAACTACATTATTTAGGGTGCTTTTGTGTGTACCTCTGATGGGGAGGGAGCGTCCTTCTAATCATTCAATCTGACTACATCTGTCTGTCTTCAATGACAAAAACACTCTAACATGGAGTGAAATGAGTGTGGAGGTAATTGCAGCAGTTCAATGAACCAATCCCTATTAGTATTTATATTGACAGGAAACAAAAACAAAAAGAACTTACCCTGTTACTCTTCCGTCACTATGTATTAATGTTCCTTCATAGTTTTAAATGATTCAATGACTGTCATACATTTTTTAATAAACCAACAACTAGAATTTTTCAGAGATAATTGAGTGTACAGAGATTTACAAACCCCTGCATCTCTTTTTCATGTGCAGATGAAGATGCACAACTCTCTCAGCGATTACCCGCACGATCTAGCGTGCCTAAAAGGGTTCAGTTGTTGCTGCTCCCTCATTGGATACAGTGAAATTCATTATTAACTTATTACATTGTTTTGCTGGTGACTTAATTGCCTGATCTATTTTCTTATATATACGCTCCGCGCTGAGCCCCTGCATCCTCAATGAGGATGCCTTGAGAGGGGGCTCACGCGAGCGTCCGCAGGCATGCTGAGGCGCTGGATTTTTCAGCCGACAGCCAAGCTGTTTTTCAGAGCGCTGTCGGCTGAAAACAACCAATCAGCGCGGAGCAGCGTCAATGTCACGGCGCCGTGACGTTGACATTGGTGCGTCGCGGGCGATTGGCCCAGCGACGTCACTGCCCCGCCTCCCTCAGTCTCCCCCCGCCTCCGATCGCGCCCGCTGGCTCGCCTGCATGGGCATGAAATCGCGCAGATTTCAGCAGGCGAGCCTCAGCGTCAGCGCGGTCCAGCCCTGCTTCCCCTTCTATGGACCCAGCCTTAGGCTTGGATTTGAACCAGGGATGGTGGCTATTTTGTCCGATGTGGAATGTGTTGCTTACAAAAACAGGAAGTCCATCTTCAGTTTGGAGGCAAACTGACCACCAGAATTTCCCACGTTTGCGCAATGTAACCATTTATTTAAAATTCGTTTTTGAGAGACGGGCTTTTTTTCTGTTTCAATTTTGTTGTTGCAATTAGTTAATACAAAGAAGTGAGATTTTAGCTCAGGGGACGGGTTTAAAGCTGCAGTTCAAGCAATATCCTACGTGTATGTTTGTTTTAATAAATCAGTTCTGTACAATGAGAAAATACTTGTAGCCCTTTTTTTTTTTTAACAATTTTTTAAAGACATTTTTAATGTATTATAATGTAACAAGCATTTTTGTTTCTATAGCAACCATTTACAAAGTCACACACACTTCCTCTTCTGAAACGCTCTGGCATACCCCTTTTGCCCTCTCTAGCAGTACACCAATTGTATCTAGTGGCTGCCTGGTCACATGATCTTTCCCACAGAACTTTGCATCTTGGGGAATCTTCTGCTGCCCTAATGGTGATGTAAAGAACCCCCAAAACCAAATCTTCAGCGATTAATTACAGGAGAAACAATCGATCTGCAGCTTAGCTAATCACTTGTCAGTGTGCAGATTTTATTGATGCACATATTAAATGAAAAAATAAATACATTAAAAAAAAACGGCAGCCTGAACTGCAGATTTAAGTAAATCATTCCATTTATGTGACACCCCATACTTTTTGGATCAAGTTAAAGGTCTATTTTCCCGTGGGAGGTATCCACAAAATATCACTGCACAGTATGGTCTGTCCAAAATGAAATCGGAAGGTGGGTGCTGAATCCTCCCCTTCTTCCCTTTTTTTTAAAAAATTATATAAATATGCTTCATGATCTATTCTATACTATATATAGTGATATATATATATATATATATATATATATATATATATATATATATATATATATTTTTTTTAACAGGATCATGCTCCTTTAGTGCATTTTTCAGATCTGAAGCTTGGGAAAAAATATGTTGCAGATGTAGATATTATTGTTCACTTCAATGAAAGAGCAATTCCTAAAACATTGGCCGTAAGTATATATTTTTGAATCTTACATTTTAGAACCACTGCTCTGTACACATTGCAAGTTCTCTCCAAACAACTCTTCCACACACACATTTTCCATGATATCTCACTTTTTAGTCTCCTATTCCTCAACTTGCATCCAAAACCTCTGCCGGGTCCAAACATTTTCTACCTACCCTGGAACATCAAATTTGCCTTACCCTTCACATAAGGTGTCTGAAAAACGCCTTCCTTCGAAGAATGGTTTTCAACATCCTCCTGTTATGTTACTCTGCTTATTCCTGCCTCTACTGCAACACACATTAGCTCAGGGGTGGGCAACTCCAATCCTCATGGGCCACCAACAGGTCCGGTATTAAGGATATCCCTGCTTCAGCGCAGGTGGCAGTTTTTGACTGAGCCACCTGTGCTGACGCAGGAATATCATTAATACCAGACCTGTTGGTGGCCCTTGAGGACTGGAGTTGCCCACCCCTGTGCTAGATTCATAGTAGTCTTTACAACCACACCCATCTTTTGAAGTGAAACTTTAATGGCACCTAGTAAATTCTCATAGGACAAAATCTCCTTCACGGAGGCGAAAATGTGTAACGGAAGTGACGTAATTTGCTGGTGCTGCACCGCGCATACACAGAAGTGGTCGCCGCATGCGCAGGTGACATCAGAACCGCTTGTGCAGGAGCAGTCAGAGTGCATGCGCAGAAGCGGCAAAAGTTGCATCCACATGCGTACAAACGCCTGATGGCATTTGCGCATGTGCTGAAGAACTTTTCCATTATCGTGCATGCGCAGAAACAACTAACAGAGGTCAGCACCGCATTCGCAGAAACGACCAGAGCCGCTTGTGCATGCGTGTAAACGGCCGTCCACCCTCACGCATGCATAGAAGAGGTTTCCCATTTTCACGCATGTGCAGAAACAGCCAGAGCTGCTTGCACATGTGCTGGATGTTGGGAAACGTTGCTATGGTGTTCCCACTATTTATGGCACACCTGGCACATTTTGTGAGGTAAATTCTCGCTTCATCAAAGGTGATTCAATAGCCCTCTAAATGAGCAGAACATGAGCTTATAAAGAAGTAACAATTGATATTACACACCCATCTGTTAAATTCATTGTATGTATGAAAGAAAGTACAACTCTGTCTTGTCCTCGTCTCTTGATCTACATGCCCCGCTTTCTCTCTGCCGCCCTCGCCCTTCTAACCCTAGACCCTGGCTAAATTCCCACACGCGCATGCTGCGTTCCTCCACTCGTTCCTCTGAACGCCTCTGGAGGAAGTCTCACACTCTCGCAGACTTCCTTCACTACAAATTTATGCTATCCTGTTTCAACTCTGCCCTCTCGCAAGCTAAACAAGCCTACTTTTCTGCACTAATCAACATGCACAAGTCTAACCCACGCCGACTGTTCTCTGTCTTTGATACTCTACTCAAACCACCCTCAGCTGCCTCTCCTTCTTCCATCTCCGCTCAGGACTTTGCTGACTATTTTAAGGAAAAGGTGGAATCCATACGGCAGAACATCCCCTCTGTTTCTTCCCCCCATCCTACACCTCTTCCTAACTCTCCTCCTGCCTTCCTTGAGTCTTTTTCCACTGTCTCAGAGGAGGATGTGTCGCTGTTGATCTCCTCTTCTCCCTCTACCACTTGCCCTCTTGACCCCATTCCCTCCCATCTCCTAAAACCTCTAGCTCCTACTATAATCCCTACGCTTACACACATTTTTAACTCCTCCCTCTGCTCTGGAACCTTTCCATCCTCCTTCAAACATGCAACAGTCATACCATTACTCAAAAACAGCAAGCTTGACCCTACCTGTCTTTCTAACTATCGACCTGTCTCCCTCCTGCCTTTTGCCTCTAAACTACTTGAACGTCTTGTATTCTCTCGCTTGCTCCATTTTCTCAACACCTATTCTCTCCTAGACCCTCTACAATCTGGCTTCCGCACTGCTCACTCCACCGAAACAGCCCTCACCAAAATAACTGACGACCTCCATGCTGCCAAAGACAGAGGTCATTACACTCTGCTCATATTACTCGACCTCTCTGCAGCATTTGACACCGTGGACCACCCTCTTCTCCTCCACATTCTCCATACTCTAGGTATTCGGAACAAAGCTCTATCATGGATCTCATCCTACCTCTCCCATCGTACTTTTAGTGTCTCTTCTGCTAACACCTCCTCCTCCTCTTTTGATCTCTCTTTGGGGGTACCCCAGGGCTCTGTCCTGGGACCTCTTCTCTTTTCTCTGTACACACTCTCTATAGGTGACCTAATAACATCTTTTGGGTTTAATTATCACCTCTTTGCCGACGACACACAAATATACTTTTCAACACCTGACCTTACACCTGCTGTACAAACCAAAGTTTCTGAATGTCTCTCTGCTATATCATCCTGGATGGCCCTCCGACGCCTTAAACTCAACATGGCTAAAACAGAGCTCCTCATACTTCCTCCCAAACCTGGCCCTACTACCTCCTTCCACATTACTGTTGGAACTACAATCATTCACCCAGTAGCCCAAGCACGCTGCCTAGGGGTCACACTCGACTCCTCTCTCACATTCGCCCCTCACATTCAAAACATTTCTAAAACTTGTCGCTTTTTCCTCCGCAATATAACTAAGATACGCCCTTTCCTCTGTTGTTCGACTGCTAAAACTCTGACTCAGGCCCTCATTCTCTCCCGTCTTGATTACTGTAACCTCCTGCTGTCTGGCCTTCCTGCCTCTCACCTGTCTCCCCTACAATCTATCCTAAATGCTGCTGCCAGAATCACTCTACTCTTTCCTAGATCTGTCTCAGCATCTCCCCTCATGAAATCCCTCTCCTGGCTTCCGATCAAATCCCGCATCTCACACTCCATTCTTCTCCTCACTTTTAAAGCTTTACACTTTTCTGCTCCTCCTTACATCTCAGCCCTAATTTCTCGCTATGCACCATCCTGACTCTTGCGTTCTGCTCAAGGATGTCTACTTTCTACCCCCTTTGTATCTAAAGCCCTCTCCCGCCTTAAACCTTTTTCACTGACTGCCCCACACCTCTGGAATGCCCTTCCCCTCAGTACCCGACTAGCACCCTCTCTATCCACCTTTAAGACCCACCTTAAGACACACTTACTTAAAGAAGCATATGAATAGCACTGTGGATATTCTGAACACAGGATACATAAAGATTGGCCCCCTGCAGACGCACTTACCAGAACTCCCTCCTACTGTCTGTGTACGTTCTCCCTACCTACCAATTAGAATGCAAGCTCCTCAGGGCAGGGACTCCTCTTCCGAAATGTTACTTTTATGTCTAAAGCACTTATTCCCATGATCTGTTATTTATATTATCTGTTATTTATTTGATTACCACATGTATTACTACTGTGAAGCGCTATGTACACTAATGGCGCTATATAAATAAAGACATACAATACAATACAATACAATACAATGTATGCAACTGTCTAAATAAACAAACACTTCTGGTCTAAGGATAATTGAAAAAAAAAACTTAGTATGTGTGTTGAAAATTTATGAATGAAAAGAACCAGCAACACAAGCATGAGGATGAATAATAAATAAAATACAAATGTATCACATACTGTAACTAAGGACAACATGGGTAATCCTGAATGAAAGCAAAATATAGAAGTGAGTTTTAAAAAAAAAGTGTGTGCCGATCACGCGCGTTCGAAGTGAAACTTCTTTGTTTTGTCACTGATTTGTATTTTGATTTTTATGATTTTGATTGAATGAAAGACTTTTGAAAGTATCGGCATTTAGATACTTTAAAATCCAAATTATGTATACAGGTAAACCCCGTTATAGCGCGGTCCTCGGGGACCACCCGATCCGACCGCGCTACAAACGGGGTCGCGCTAATTAAATTAATTAATTAATTAAACAAATTTAAAAATGGCCGCCGCGCCCGGGGTTCCGTGTCTACAGAGGGGGGAGAGCTGGGATCGCATCATCGCACTGTGCTGCACTGTGCTACTCCTCCCTCCTCCCCAGCAGTCAGAGAGCTGCAGGCAGTGCTTGGAGAGTGCGAGGCTCAGGGCTGCAGCCTTCTCTCCATGGCAATTTTACTCACATGTCCACTGATCACCCGCACAGCAGCTTCTCCTGCTCTCACTCGCAAACTTTTCAGGGACGCCAGGGGAGCCTGCCCTGTCTAGAAAGAGAGCTGTGTGTCTGTGTGTCTGTGTTCCTGATAGCTTCTCCTGCTCTACACCACAGACATTCTATCCTGTGTGTGGGGGGGGGGGGGGGGAGAGGGAGAGAGTGTGTGTGTCCTGTGAGTGTGTGTGCTGTGCAGTGTCCTGTGAGTGTGTGTACTGTGCAGTGTCCTGTCAGTGTGTGTGCTGTGCAGTGTCCTGTGAGTGTGTGTGCTGTGCAGTGTCCTGTGAGTGTGTGTGCAGTGTCCTGTGAATGTGTGTGCAGTGTGCAGTATCCTGTGAGTGTGTGCAGTGTCCTGTGAGTGTGTGCAGTGTCCTGTGAGTGTGTGCAGTGTCCTGTGAGTGTGTGCAGTGTGCAGTGTCCTGTGAGTGTGTGCAGTGTCCTGTGAGTGTGTGCAGTGTGTGTGCAGTGTGCAGTCAGTGTGTGCAGTGTCCTGTGAGTATGTAGTGTCCTGTGAGTGTGTGCAGTGGTGCAGTGAGAGTGTGTGTGCAGTGAGTGTGTGTGTGCAGTGAGAGTGTGTGTGTGTGCAGTGAGAGTGTGTGTGCAGTGTGTGCAGTGTGAAGCGTGCAGTGTGCAAAAAAACATGTAAAAAATTTTTTTGATTTATATATTTATTTATTTTTAAACGGGAGCCACGTGAAAACCGCGTTATAACGGGTCGCGCTATAACGGGGTTTACCTGTATATCTTACTTTAGTTATCATAAGTCAATTGTATCATCTTTTCCAACTGGTATTATGGAAATTTCTGCAGGAAAAAAAATTATACTCAAGTCTTTAATTCAATCAAAATCATAACAATCAAAATACAATGTCAGTGACAAAACACAAAGAAGTTTCACTTAGAACGCGCATGCTCGGCACACACCCTTCCTTTTTTCTTCCCCACTGTAACTTGCACGCCCTCACGTTTTGGACTGTATCCTTTGAGCAAGGCCCTCCTTGCTTATTGTCTGTTAATGTAATTTTATTGTTATGGTCTTTCACAGCCCGTTGTACTGCGCTGCTAAATATTATCTCTTTATAAATAAATGACTTTTTACTAAGTAAATTCTATGATCTGTAGCCAATTGGCTTTTCTGCCATTTGATAGGAAATTGGCAAGTAAAATGTAGAGTATGACTTGTAGATGTCACTGCTAATTACACCTTTAGGCCTCGTCCATGGTAAGCACTTGCTTGCTGAAGCATGCTGACGCGCGCTCCCGTTCAGCACTGAGCCCCTACAGTCGCAATTAGAGCGGCTTCAGTAGGGGCTCGCTTACGCTTCCGCAAGCGCGCGGAACCGTAGGTCTTACCCAATTTTAAAAATCCAAAAAAATCAAGCGCTTGCCGGTCACGTGAGCGGTTCGCCCAATGAGGGCGGACCAGCTCCGTGACGGAACTGACCCGCCCCCTGACGGAGCGCAGGGCAAGCAACCGCAAGGCCAGGGAAAGACAACGCTTTCCCTGCGCCTCAGCACGCAAGCGAAGAGCCTGGACGAGGCCTTAGTTAGGACGTGATCTATTATCTTTTTCTTTTCTTTTTTTTGTAGGTTGAACGCACAGGAGAAAAATATTTTTCTGTAAAAGTTTCGCCAATGAAAAATAAACACGGTAATAAAAAATGCCCCCCTCCCCTGCCATTCTCTGCCTTTGTATTGGATACAGATGTAGCCAGTATTACTATCGCCAGAGCTGTGTGAAGAAAAGCAAAACGCTGCGGCTCGGGGAACGAACCGTAAAAACCATGGCTGCTTTCAGTGGGTTTATTCTACCTGATACGACCAAGGCTGCATCTGTATAGTAATGTTTGGTAGATTGCTCAAGGACCTTGTAGACAAAATTGGTTGATTTGGAAACCATTCACTGAAAAATCTGATATCTGTCTTGTCCAGTTGGTTGTTTAGGAACTGCGGTCTCTTTTATGGTGAGAAGCAATGTGCTGTACTGTACAATCAATGGTGCATTAACTTTCATTTATGTGAATGGAAGTGACGTCACTGTTATAATGGTGCATTACTTCACTTCACAGAGGGTGTGTCATTGCAGATGGAAAGCTTGTGTGATCTGAGTTAGCATTATGTCAATGTTTTGTCACATTGTTACATCATGACAGAATATATTCACTAGCCCCTATTCTACAGCATACGTAACAGAACATTGTACATCTATCAAAGATCTCGCGGCAAACCCGGCTGGTTTTTATTAGTTTTGGGGAGTTCCCCGGAGCTGAATCTTACTATATGCTGGTGCAAATTACTGGTATAAAGCCTCCAGGGAAATTAAATGTCCGTTCAAATCGCAGGCCAATAGGAAGCTGGAATCATGGCCATTTAAATCTCCTGCTTCCACAGCGGTAACTTCACCGAAGGTATGTCTGGAACTAGGAGGTCACAGAGCTGAAAATAATGCAGGTCATGGGACTTGTCCAATCCAGTTACAAAAACAACTGCAGAATAAATACACAGTGTTAAAGCTGAACAATTATTGACTTTTTTTAGATCTTTAAAATGTAATTGATAACGTTATAAATTTTCATTTTCCAGGTAACAGAGAAGATATTTCTCTTGGATATCTTGAACATAAAAGTACCAATGCTTCCCGTTCTTTTGCTTCTCCTCTAAAAGTCTCCATTGCCACACAACTGAAAAGATTTATTGGTAGACACAATAGACAGTTGGCGTCGGATAGTACAGCAGGAGCATGTAAGCAGACACTTTGTTTTACGGAAGGGGAGGACAGTGAAACAGATAAGCCAGAATCTGTGGACTGTAACGACTCTAATTTCTCTGAATTCGGGGATGTCACTCTTGCTGACTTTTATCCGAATATGATACAATTTTTCAGCAGACTGATGGAAATCCAAAGCAAAAAATGGGCAGCCGTTAATGTACTTCAATACTACAGACGCAATGTTTGGTACGCTAACAAGCACAAGACAGATCTTACCAGAGTAAAAAGAGAGATTCCCACATCCAGGCTTTCAAAGTCGCTGCTGGGCCCAATTTCTAAGAAAGAGAAAGCGTGTTGCACTGTTAATTATGAGGCAAATTCCCACATGCCTTGGAGACCTGAAGATACAAGCGATTTGAACAATTCCGGTATTGCTGAACGTGGGCAGAGGAGCTTGTGCTCCAGAGATCCTTACACAGAACAAAGTCTTCAAGTTGCAAAGCCGAATCTACTGCAAGCTTCTTTTTTGTCACATACCCTTCCCACAGACCAGACTTTTACTAACGAAATCTGTAATGAGAGCGGCATCGCATCAAGGCCAGAATGTTTGCGTAAAAGTGACGCATGGTTTACCAGATGTGTACTTCCATGTTCTTCATTATTGGGTCCAAGAGAAAGCTATCAAGTTGGTGAATCGCCATCAAAACTGTTGTCTGCGGCGTTGCTGAATCAAAGGAAGCTGGAGAATTGTGAGATAAAGTCACCAGCACAGACTTCTAACCATGTAGGGCTGATTATGTGGCCCAAAGAGATTCAAGGCACCATAAGAAGAAGGCATTCTTTTTCCACATTTCCTATAGTGAAAAGTCCTGCTAAAACCAGTTCAGAACTTAAAACCGTGTACAGGAAACTAGTTTTAGGGGATCCACATCCGATGTTTTTGCCCAGGCGAAGAATCCTAAACGCAATTAGCCAAGAAACGCAAGTATCAGAAACTGTAAATGCTCTGATCAATTCACCAGTGTCAAGCAGACGTAAAAGGGCAGCAAGTGATGATCTGTCTTTTTCAAAGCTTAAAAGGCACAGAAGTATACCAGAAAGCCATATGTCGGGTGCATTGCAGCCACAATCTTATTATATAGCAAACCGGTGTCCCCAGTGGGAAAGGACTGGCATGACTGAGAGTGTTTTCGAAGCCTCGTACAATGGCAACTCTAGTCATTATCCAGTAAGTCAATCTGCCTTTTTGGTCTTGCAAATGTATTTTACTGTTATGGTTCTAGAACAGAGTGCATACTGACTAAGCCAAAGTCTGTTTTCTAATCTTCCTCCTGGATATAGTGCAGTGTATGGGTTCTCTCCCTCCCCACCCACCTTATTGAATCAAATCAAAACTGTAACTCTGATCCTTTGTTCCAAAAATACGCTTTAGTTGAATTTTAGCCATTTGAGCTTTTTGGAGTAGAACGGTCCGTGAATGCCAGTGCCTGTTACTAGTCTCTTTGCCTCAGCTTGCAGAGCTGGGATCTTTTTTCACTTTGTAGGCTATCGTTCTGTGCAAATTAGTGCATTAGAAAGTTCTGCTGGATCCCACTTCAGAGCTGACTGCAAATTGCTCTGAAGTAGTTTTATAGCAACTTGTAATTGTGTGTGTCTGCGACACTTTCTCTCAATCTTCTCACTTGGGCACCTTAGCTAGGCTATTGGCTGGTTATATCCATCACACATTCATATTTAATATAATTGCACACATGCTTGGTAATTAATTTGTTATTCCTAACATTTGAGTTGTCCTGAGAAGATTGTTGAGAAAAACTGATTATAGTGAGTGCAAACTTTTTTTGAAGTGAAACTTTCTTAGTGGCACCTCATTCGTGATGGGGCAAAAAAGAATTGTGGAGACAGAAATGAAACGGATGTGACGTCAGTGCTGGCAGTTGAGGCCGGGCTGTGTTCTGGCTCAGCCCGACCCCAACACTGACATCACACCCGCTCCACAAATCAGATCGCCGCCGGCGCCGCTCCTAATCGCTCCCCCCCCTAAGCCCCCTCCCCCCCCCAGCCCCACCCCCCCCCACACATCGTGACAAATGCGGCGCTCCTAACGGCCGCTGCCATGCCGCGCATGCGCAGTTGTGACGGCACCGCTGATTCCCCGCCCGTTCCCCGCCCATTGATATGCTGCGCATGCCCGGTAGTCATGGCGACGCTCGAGACGCCATGACTCTCCTCACAGGGACACTGAAGCCCACACTGCTCCCCGGGGCTCTATGCAGGCACTGATCTCCTGCGGCCTCTCCTCCGGTGCATGCCCCGGCCGAGGCATAGAACTGCTCCGGAAACGGGGGGGGGAGGAGGGGGGTGATGAGTGCGCTGCGTCCCCCACGTCCCCCACAGCACCATCAGAAGCCTCCGAGTTGGCTCCAGCTGACGATGACGCGCTTCTCCCTCTCCCCCCGCCGACACTGCCTCCATCTCCTCTGTGCCGCGATCTGGTAGGAAACGGGGGGGGGGGGGGGGAATGCTGAAAGGGTCTGGGTGCAGGGAAAGGATAAGGGTGCTGGGGGGGAGGACAAGTGTGCTGGGGGGAGGACAAGTGTGCTGGGGAGAGTCAGGAGAAAGGGGGGGCAGGACACACACACACACACACACATACATACACACTGACACATACACACTGACACATACACACATACTGCACCGACACACTTTATTCGAGCAAATACCCGGTATGTACCTGGCAGATACCTGGAATGCGCCACTCCTAACCTCTGACAAGCCCCGTTGCATTTGCCTTCCCAGCCTGGGTTCATGCCTGGCTGATGGGCGGCTGATCTGTTAAATGATAATGATTAGGGTTTAATAGGCTGCAATGCTTCGCGTGTCTACCAGATGGCATAAATTCATGAATTGTAATGCAGTTTATATATATATACTGTGCAGTATTGCAGCCAGCGGGAATAAAATGCTTCAATCCCTGCTTGGAAAATAACTCAATGTACTCGGGCAGAAAACAGTCACAAACCTCAATACACCCGGGTATACCCGAATTCGTGGGACTAGCCAAGCTCGAATAAAGTGTGTCGCCAGTGTACTGACTCACATACACACACACTGACTCACATACACACACACACATACACACTGACTGACACACACACTGACACACACCCCCACACACTCACTGACCCCCTCCCCCACACACTGACTGACCCCACCCACTGACTGACCCCCCCCACACACACTGACTGACCCCCCCCCACCCCCCCCACACACTGACTGACCCCCACACCCCCCCCACACACTGACTGACCCACCCACCCCCCCCCGTCACTGACTGACCCCCCCACCCCCCCCACACACTGACTGACCCACCCACCCCCCCCACACACTGACTGACCCCCCCCCACACACTGACTGACCCACCCACCCCCCCCACACACTGACTGACCCACCCACCCCCCCCCACACACTGACTGACCCACCCGCCCCCCCCCCCACACACACTGACTGACCCCCCCCCCCCCACACACACTGACTGACCCCCCCCCCCCCACACACACACTGACTGAACCCACCCCCCCCGACACACACTGACTGACCCACCCCCCCCCACACACACTGACTGACCCACCCACACCCCCCCCACAGTGACTGACCCACACACTGACTGACCCACCCACCCCCCCCCCCACACACTGACTGACCCACCCCCCCCCACACACTGACTGACCCACCCACCCCCCCACACACTGACTGACCCACCCACCCCCACACACTGACTGACCCACCCACCCCCCCCACACACTGACTGACCCCCCCCCACACACTGACTGACGCACCCACCCCCCCCACACACTGACTGACCCACCCACCCCCCCCCACACACTTACTGACCCACCCACCCCCCCACACACTGACTGACCCCCCCCCCCCCCCACACACTGACTGACCCCCCCACCCCCCCCCACACACTGACTGACCCACCAACCCCCCCCCCACACTGACTGACCCACCCACCCCCCCCACACACTGACTGACCCACCCACCCCCCCACACACTGACTGACCCACCCACCCCCCCTACACACTGACTCACCCACCCCCCCACACACTGACTGACCCACCCCCCCCCCCACACACACACTGACTGAACCCACCCCCCCCGACACACACTGACTGACCCACCCCCCCCCCCACACACTGACTGACCCACCCACACCCCCCCCACAGTGACTGACCCACACACTGACTGACCCACCCACCCCCCCCCCACACACTGACTGACCCACCCCCCCCCACACACTGACTGACCCACCCACCCCCCCACACACTGACTGACCCACCCACCCCCACACACTGACTGACCCACCCACCCCCCCCACACACTTACTGACCCCCCCCCCACACACTGACTGACGCACCCACCCCCCCCACACACTGACTGACCCACCCACCCCCCCCCACACACTTACTGACCCACCCACCCCCCCACACACTGACTGACCCACCCCCCCCCCCCCACACACTGACTGACCCCCCCACCCCCCCCCACACACTGACTGACCCACCAACCCCCCCCCCCACACTGACTGACCCACCCACCCCCCCCACACACTGACTGACCCACCCACCCCCCCACACACTGACTGACCCACCCACCCCCCCTACACACTGACTCACCCACCCCCCCACACACTGACTGACCCACCCACCCCCCCACACACTGACTGACCCACCCACCCCCCCACACACTGACTGACCCACCCACCCCCCCCACACACTGACTGAACCCCCCACACACTGACTGACCCACCCACCCCCCCCCACACACTGACTGAGCCACCCACCCCCCCCCCACACACTGACTGACCCACCCACCCCCCCACACACTGACTGACCCACCCACCCCCCCACACACTGACTGACCCACCCACACCTCCCCGCACACTGACTGACTGACTGACCCACCCACACCTCCCCGCACACTGACTGACTGACCCACCCACACCTCCCCGCACACTGTCTGTCTGACTGACCCACCCACACACACCTCCACGCACAATGACTGACTGACCCACCCACCCACACTTCCCCGCACACTGACTGACTGACCCACCCACCCACACTTCCCCGCACACTGACTGACTGACCCACCCACACCTCCCCGCACACTGACTGACTGACCCACCCACACCTCCCCGCACACTGACTGACTGACCCACCCACACCTCCCCGCACACTGACTGACTGACCCACCCACACCTCCCCGCACACTGACTGACTGACCCACCCACACCTCCCCGCACACTGACTGACTGACCCACCCACACCTCCCCGCACACTGACTGACTGACCCACCCACACCTCCCCACACACTGACTGACTGACCCACCCACACCTCCCCGCACACACTGACTGACCCACCCACCCCCCACACACTGACTGACCCACCTACCCCCCCCACACACTGACTGACCCACCCACCCCCCCCCCACACACTGACTGACCCACCCACCCCCCCCCCACACTGACTGACCCACCCACCCCCCCACACACTGACTGAACACACACTGACTGACCCACCCACCCCCCTACACACTGACTCACCCACCCCCCCACACACTGACTGACCCACCCACCCCCCCCACACACTGACTGACCCACCCACCCCCCCACACACTGACTGACCCACCCACCCCCCCCCACACACTGACTGACCCACCCACCCCCCCCCACACACTGACTGACACACTGACTGACCCACCCCCCCCCCCACACACTGACTGACCCACCCACACCTCCCCGCACACTGACTGACTGACTGACCCACACCTCCCCGCACACTGACTGACTGACTGACCCACCCACACCTCCCCGCACACTCACTGACTGACCCACCCACACCTCCCCGCACACTGTCTGTCTGACTGACCCACCCACACACACCTCCACGCACAATGACTGACTGACCCACCCACCCACACTTCCCCGCACACTGACTGACTGACCCACCCACCCACACTTCCCCGCACACTGACTGACTGACCCACCCACACCTCCCCGCACACTGACTGACTGACCCACCCACACCTCCCCGCACACTGACTGACTGACCCACCCACACCTCCCCGCACACTGACTGACTGACCCACCCACCCACACTTCCCCGCACACTGACTGACTGACCCACCCACACCTCCCCGCACACTGACTGACTGACCCACCCACACCTCCCCGCACACTGACTGACTGACCCACCCACACCTCCCCGCACACTGACTGACTGACCCACCCACACCTCCCCGCACACTGACTGACTGACCCACCCACACCTCCCCGCACACTGACTGACTGACCCACCCACACCTCCCCGCACACTGACTGACTGACCCACCCACACCTCCCCACACACTGACTGACTGACCCACCCACACCTCCCCGCACACACTGACTGACCCACCCACCCCCCACACACTGACTGACCCACCTACCCCCCCCACACACTGACTGACCCACCCACCCCCCCCCCACACACTGACTGACCCACCCACCCCCCCCCCACACTGACTGACCCACCCACCCCCCCACACACTGACTGAACACACACTGACTGACCCACCCACCCCCCTACACACTGACTCACCCACCCCCCCACACACTGACTGACCCACCCACCCCCCCCACACACTGACTGACCCACCCACCCCCCCACACACTGACTGACCCACCCACCCCCCCCCCACACACTGACTGACCCACCCACCCCCCCCACACACTGACTGACACACTGACTGACCCACCCACCCCCCCACACACTGACTGACCCACCCACACCTCCCCGCACACTGACTGACTGACTGACCCACACCTCCCCGCACACTGACTGACTGACTGACCCACCCACACCTCCCCGCACACTCACTGACTGACCCACCCACACCTCCCCGCACACTGTCTGTCTGACTGACCCACCCACACACACCTCCACGCACAATGACTGACTGACCCACCCACCCACACTTCCCCGCACACTGACTGACTGACCCACCCACCCACACTTCCCCGCACACTGACTGACTGACCCACCCACACCTCCCCGCACACTGACTGACTGACCCACCCACACCTCCCCGCACACTGACTGACTGACCCACCCACACCTCCCCGCACACTGACTGACTGACCCACCCACACCTCCCCGCACACTGACTGACTGACCCACCCACACCTCCCCGCACACTGACTGACTGACCCACCCACACCTCCCCGCACACTGACTGACTGACCCACCCACACCTCCCCGCACACTGACTGACTGACCCACCCACACCTCCCCGCACACTGACTGACTGACCCACCCCTCCCCGCACACTGACTGACTCACCCACACCTCCCCACACACTGACTGACTGACCCACCCCTCCCCGCACACTGACTGACTCACCCACCCCTCCCCGCACACTGACTGACTCACCCACACCCCCCCGCACACTCTGACCCACCCAAACACTGACTGACACACACACTGACTTACACATACACACTGACTGACACACATACACACACACTGACTGACACACACACACACACTGACTGACACACACACTGACTGACTGACTGACATACACACACACACACTGACTGACTGACTGACTGACTGACACACACACTGACACACATACACACAAGGAATTCACACTTAGTGCAAATAGCTAATACATGGGATGTGTGCCGAGCACGCGCATTCTAAGTCAAATTTATTTGCGTTTTGTAACTGAAATTGTATTTTGATTTTTAATTAAAACATCACCAACACAAATACAATTTCTGTGACAAAAGTCAAAGAAGTTTCACTTACTATGCGCGTGCTCAGCACACACAGCTTTTTTTTTTTTTTTTAATGTTGCAGTGGTCTCAATTTTGTACTTTAAACTGTGAAGGGCTAACAAAGTTGAAGAGACAATGTTATATTGCTTAATCCTTATTGCATCGCCAGTTTACATTCTTAAGTCGGACGGCACGTGCTCCTAGAAAGTATGCCAAATTTCCTGTTCTTTTGGTGACCGGTTTAAATTCAAATAATGTTTATTAGCAATGTTTAGTAGTTAAGGTAAGAAATAATAAGTCTGTGCTTTGCATAATATAGAACTATTTGATTTGCAGAATGAATATCCTGCTCTTTCAAATCGTACATTATCTCTGAGTCCAAGTGCCTCTGGTAAGTTGTTTAGAACACTTAGCAATGTATTTCATTATCAATTTGCAGTGCAAGTTCATTTTACAATAATTTGGTGTACTCTGGGTGACAGAGATTTGGGAACAGGTACAGAGAAAAACAATCTTACCTAATTGATTGTCAAATCTGTAGTTAACCTGTTGAGAAGCAGACTTCACACACGTTTTGAATTATTTTTGAGTATGGAACGAGTAGATATACTGACATATTTATGGTATGATGACCAAGAGAGAACATCGATATAGGAAGGTGCAGTGCAGCAGGTTTTCTGTTATAGGTATTATTTTGTTACTCATCACAGCACAGTTTTCTCTTGCCAACTTACCTATGATATTATCTCACTTCAAATGTGTATTGACTGTCTAATTCCAATGAAAACAACATGTTTACAACAGAAGTAAATTACGACAGCCTGTCATTCCTATGACCAAATCTCGGTATATGAATTTTCATTCTGCTTCAAGGTTCTTTGGCTCAGAGGGGATACAGCTGGAGCCCAAGAGGTCCCAATACTTGGAGCTCACCTAGAAGAGTACAAAGGACCAACACCAGGTATGGTGAAATGACGGTAACTTCTAAAAAATGGAACAAAGGATTTAGTAACATAAGCTTTCTTCAGTACTCCTTAGTTTAATTTGAAACCTGATTTAGCTGTTGAGCAGCCAGTAAAAATCCATGTGTTTTTTCATTTCTTAACTATTTGTTTGAAAGCATAAATGTGCATTGTTTCTGTTTTTTGTTTTTAAAGGCACAATGTTTAGTATCAAATCCTGGTTTGGCTGTTGTTATTACCATCACAGTTTGGTTAATATATGGAGTCGTGATAAATGTTCCTGTAAAACATGTCACGAGAGCTGAATGTCAGATGTAAAAGAAGTACAGTACAAGCATAAATGCAACTGTACACATTATATTATCTCTCACCACATTTAACATGCATTCCAATTAGGGAGTGTTTACCGCATTCTCGTCCCTGAGCACTTCACTAATCTGCGGGTAGAGAATTTCTCCTATGGAAAAAGAGTACAATAGAAAGAAAGCCATGTTGATAAATGTCACGTAGATGCTTGAGTGTATGAAAGGGATCAACCACAAAACGGGTCTCTAAATACCTTTACAAGTCTGTAGGGGAGTGTCTTGATTGTTTATCACTTTCCCTTGACCGGGGACACATTTATGACCTGAAATCGAGGACTTTCATTTATTTCGACTTTAATCAGAGTATAAAAGACTCCATAAGTCTCTCCAAGTACTTAACCAGCACCATCATATTCCAGATAACCCCTCAGATATATACATATTAAATGTAATTTGTGGGTGAAATTAATGTATCTGCAACTGGTTACATGTAAAAATGTGTAGAATATCATTATAACAACCACGTACATTGGTTTGTACACCAACACATACTGTACAAAACATTTAATTCTTGCTAGCCTGTAGTTGTAAAGACATACCAACCCCATGGTAACTCCATTTAAATCTGGTTTTAATGGATCCTTTGGAGAGAACGTCCTTAGAATTGCAAATCTGAGTACACGCGATCCGTCTTGGTCGCCCCAGCTGTCATTTTCATATAAAGAATTAGAGAGCCGGCATTCCCTTATATATTTTAGTACATGGGCCTGCACTTGGAACCTAAGCTTTTGACACAGACGCAAGGCAGAACTTAACCAGGGTATTAACCTTACTAAATGTGTTCATCATACCGCACACAAAAGCAATATTTACTATATTGTGACTATATAAATTCAATTGAATAATAATTAAATGTTGAATCATAATTATTACTCCAGTAACTATATGGGGCAGACTTTGTAGCAGGCTTTCCAGAAATAACGAGACCACACACCAGGCAACCTGAATTCCAAGATGTATTGCAGGTAAGTGGTACAAACACCCAACGTTTCGGTCCTACAAACTGGACCGAAACGTCGGGTGTTTGTGCCACTTACCTGCAATACATCTTGGAATTCAGGTTGCCTGATGTGCGGTCTCGTTCTTTCTGGAAAGCCTGCTACAAAGTCTGCCCGGTGAGGATACTTTTGTCTATCTGCTTATTATGGGACAAGCACCTACAATCACTTTTATACACGAGAATGCCATCTGTTCATATATATATATATATATATATATAATATATATATATATATATATATATATATATAGTCAATCGGTGCTAGAGGTATCATATGGTTCTCTTGGTGGCTCTAACAGGTTGTGGTGGTCCCTACTGACATGTCCTAGCACTGTGCTTGAGCTCAGAGGGATCGCGAGACTGAGATCCGTGTTCTGCATTCAGTTTCCATCCCCCCTACGCTCCTCACATTGAAGTGGCAGTTGTGAAGTGGGGGAAAAGTAGCCAGGGCGTGGCAGGTTCTCTTGCACTCTCCTAGGGGCTGAGGCCTATTGTTCATCAGGATTTTTACTGTTTCCCTTATGGAAATATGCAGCCCAGAAGACTCCCATTCATACACAAATACTACAGTATTACTACCAACTCTGACTCCAGTTAGGCATGTGGTGTATTTCTGTCTCTGTGCCGCACAGATTGTATTTACAGTAACTAATTTCACGTACATTTTGCTGAAGATGGCATCTCACCAGAGCTTGTAGTAAATAATACATTTGTAAAGCGTGGCGAATATTTGGAAATGTCACTAATTATTTGTTTGTGGCGGAAGTCCCAAATTGACCAGTTTTGCTCATTTGTGTAACATTTTTATCTCCAGTCGCGACATTAAAATAGAATACGTAGAACCTGCCAATGTATAAACTGTTGAAACTTCTCTTAAGGGTTAACGTGAAAGTTGTGTACATTCTAGTTATGATAAATTAAGTTAACCACATGCTCCATAGATCCTGGTAGATTAGTGAATGCCAGATATGGGGGGGGGGGGGGGGGTGAAGAAGTAACAGCATTAGAGACCCCCTGTATTTGTCTTTTTCATCTCTTTGTATTTGTGAAGAGTTATGGGATATTAAAGATTTCTAAAATACTGCTCTTCTTTTTAGCATCTACAGGAAATTGAGCTACAAGTAAGATATTGACTCGGCTGCTGAGAACTGCAAGATCATTTTTGAAATATGTATATTTTTGTACTGATTCATGCTTAAGCAATCCCTTTGCTGGTTGCATTTTATCCTAAGAGTAAATCATTAAAGTCCTTTTAGGTTGCCTACAAATGTAGGCAAATCTAGCATTCCTGGAGCCACGGCAGAAAAAAAACAAACATCCCTAGGCTCCAGGGAAGGTAAAAGCCACGGCTTCCTGTGGGAGAGGGTTCATTCCTTGTATCTGTCCCTAGGCACTATCGATGCCTGCTGCCGGGGAACGCTGTGGTCACAAGCCTGTGGCTTTCCTAGCTTATAGGTAAATTTAGTTTAGCTACACCTGTATTAAGCATCTGCACATTTTACAACGGGAGTCCACAGCTGTACATCTCCAGTTTCTGCATTGTCCCTTATGTAGGTGAAGGTGGATATTGCTCTCCATCGCCTATCTCCCAGGAGCTATAATACGCACGTGAAAATGTTGTCATAGAACTCAGTTGGTCATGTCATGAGATGCGCCGTAACATCACGGAATCCAACATTTCCATTCTTGACGCGTATTTCGTGTGCCGACTGAGAATAAACCTGTAAACCTTTTGTGTGGATAGGAAGTCTCAGCTATATTACTAACGTGTTAAGTGGATTTGAAATGCAGATTTGGGGAAATCTGAATTCGCCGCATTTTATCCTTTTTTTACTTCCAATTAGCAAGTAAATTCAGTTGAGTTGTAAAGCATGGTTTTAATGTTAGGATACATTTTTAATCGAGGCAATTGTGTAACTGATAACGGGATATTCCTGTAATGTACATGTTTTTTTTTTATTTTAACTGCCACTTAGTGTGTCTAGTTCAACTGTTTCTTAATTGTAAAAACATTTCTATTTAGATCCGTTTTATCCAAATGTAATA
Organism: Ascaphus truei; assembly: GCF_040206685.1. Taxonomy (NCBI): domain Eukaryota; kingdom Metazoa; phylum Chordata; class Amphibia; order Anura; family Ascaphidae; genus Ascaphus; species Ascaphus truei. The sequence continues at coordinate 501,795 of NW_027455696.1, forward strand.
CTTATTTTAAATATTGTGGCGATTCTTTTCTTTTTTTAAAATTTTTTTATTATTATTTTAAAACACCGATTGCCCAGTTATACAAATACTATGGAAACCTCAACATTTATGCTGAAAGATGTAAATATTTTCAACAGTATGGTTGTGTTCACTAAACCTGTATATGGTTACTTTTATACAGTATTTGTTCAATGTAATGTTTTTGTGAGTTAATATTGTGGAACTGTCATTAAACTTTGTGGTTTACTATATAAAATACTTCGTCTTGTATAGTTATTGTTTTTGTATGTCCAGATTTTGTGAAAATATTCATGTTCTCAAAAAAAAGCAAGAAAGTTATATTTCCTGAAATTGAAGTTTACTGCACGATCCTAACACACTACACCTGTATAGCAAGTCCTCTACTATACGTTCTCACCATATATAAGGCCAGCATTTAGCAACAAGTCACGTTCATTCAACACTGAATGATGCATAAAATATACCTGGCTGTTAGAGGGCATACTTTTTACAATAACTTGTTCTCCTTGAATTATTCTAAGGATTTTGTATTGGGTGCAAGAATGTAAACTGGTTTGGCATTCCCTTCCGTAGGTGTAAAATGTATTACTTTGCCTCATAATGTATTGTTTTTTTAATCTGTAGCCTGCCTTTACATGCACAATCCTAGTTTACCAAAACATATATACAGCTCAACCCCATTATAAGGCGATCCGTTACAACGCGAATCTGCTTATACCGCGATGCAAGCGTGGCTCCCACTTTTCTTATTTATGAATACTTAACACGATTATTGATATCTTAAATACTTTCTTGTACAATGCATACAATTATACATTATTTCTAACGCGATCTGCTTATAGCGCGATGTGATTCTTTGGACCCCAAGAAAAGCGTTATAAGGGGGTTGAGCGGTATAATGAAAATGTAGCAATGAAATGGTCTTTGTTTAAACAAATGTAATCAGACTTTAAAACATGTCTGCTTTAACTTCTTTTAAGTAAAATTTTATTTTCATCAAGGACCTCTTAATGAGGGGGTGGGAGTCTTCTCAATTACGCATTCAATCTTTAATTGCCAAGACCTTGATTTTTCTTGGACCTCTAACCATAACATTGAAGAAGGTGTAATGAAGGGAGCTTTGCTTGTGCTTATTCATTAAGGCTTGATAAAGATTACTTTGGTACAGTAACTGAAATGTCAAATATTAATGTTTTGAGTGCCTGTTTCTGGTTTTCATATTCTTTTCATAGGCAGAGATACTAGGGTTTAGTTAATCTTGAAATTCCTTTCAGATTTAGCAGGTCAATCAATGTCAGACTGTTCTTGGAACAACCAGTGCTGTGTCGTCATGGTTTTAGTACAGCAGTGTTATTTTGTTGATATGTGAACCTTCAGTTGCTTAGGTACTTGCAAAGAATATTACTATATAAGTGGTAACACAACCATTATTGTACATAGCATCCCCTGGGGTTACAGATGGGACAATGGGGGTTATTAATTCATCTGTAATGGCACCATCGAGTGGAAATTGCCATTGACATCCATGGGAGTTTGTGTGCCATAGTGCCTCTATCGGCTCCATCTCAATTGAATGAATAACACCCAATATGTATTTTGTACACTCCCTAAGCAAAAAAAATGGTTTGACGTAAACTTAATTAGAGAATAAACAAATATATACAGTATAGATATAGGCAGCAACGTTAAAAATTCTAGGGAAATTACCTCTGCGCTGGGCTGTGATCGTGCTTGGCCGCACTTGAGCCGCGGTCCACCACGTGATGCACGGGGAACTTGTATCGCGCCTCATCTGTATATAGATCTAGGTCATACACTTTTCATTGATCACATCATGGGTGAAGGGGATCAGGATAAATATCTAGCTCTGGGTCTTTTCAATATTTGACATTCTTCTGAAGTTTTCCAACTCTTGACAAATATACACAATGTTGGTCAGAGATACGAAGTTTAACTTGGGTGGATATTCTCTTTGTTTTTTATTATAACGGATGCAGTTCTTTAATGCGTGCTAATATCTGTTCCAAATCTACCCGTAATCTTTCAGGAACCCTATACAAAGCAACGTACAGATTCCTTTTTATCTACTTCTAAAACTTGTCACAATTTTTGTATAATCTTGTAACTTTGACCCAGTTAATCGAAAAATCATAAACTCCCTCGACAAAATAATTAAATCAATGCTTCTCATTGATTGTAGGTGGACTGCAAATATTATAAATTTTACTTCAAGTAGCTGTATACCACAGTGCATTTATTTTCTATCACCACTGAAGATCTAATGATTAGATTAGTTTATGCTATATTTACGGGTATTATATATACACCGATTTTTATTGCTAGTGTTTATTTTTATATTTATCACTAATGTATCCACCTTTAATATTTATACTGGTTTGTTTTTGTTAGTTTTGTATAGCACACAGTGCATTTTATGCGATTTTAGTATTGATTATATCATTTTTCTAACAATAATATCATACTATTAGCCGTTTTCGATTGTGTGTTGAATCAGCAGAGCTGATTCCAGTCTTCTTTGAGCTTTTTTCGCCGTGTTTACGTGGACTTTGCCCTATAAAACTGGCTATGACACATCAACCAATCAACTCCTGAGGAAGTCACGCAACGTGACGAAACGCGTAGAGACATGGTGACGTCATCTCAGGCGGGCGTGTGGGAGGAGGTACTGTGTTCTCGTTACCTTTCAGCTGCTCTGCCTGTATTTCCAACGGTGCATTACAGAAGGAAGCTCTTTTGAGCACTTGAAACGCTGCAGGGCTCGTGGCAGGAGTCAGATGCAGCTACACCAGATGCACAGTATCACTATGCCCCCCCCCCCCCCTGCTCCTGTAGATGACGCCCCATACAGTTTCTCTCCAATGTACATGTTATTTTAACCTTTTGTAAGTGTATCTCCTAAGGACACTCTCCTTAATAAATTTACCCATTTTTGTACACAGTTACGTGCTATGAAGCGTGTGCTTTTTTTTGTGTTATGTATTAAAATATATTGAGAATTAAAAAAAATATATATATATATTATATACATATAACCCCTCTTTATTTTACCTCAGATTATATGGCCTATCACTGAGGTGGGAGCCTGAGTCCTATGGGTTATTGTTTAATTCTTATAGTGTGAGCTACATGTTGTGTGAGACTGTAGTGACAAGATACAACACAGTGGTAATGAATTATAACAATTTTTATATTCTCATAGCTATAATTTGTGGTGTTGCATATCTCATATGAATTAGTACGGTGACTTAATCTCAGAATCACTCCATACACATATTTAAGCAAACTATACCAACAGTGCGAACGCTGTGCAAACAAATAATAACTTTTATTTCTGTCTGGCCTCCCAATCATGGGGTACTGGCCTGTAGATCCTGGTGCGCTAGCACAATCGTTGCAGCTCATAAACTGTGTGTGTGTTGCAGGCCTGGTGCTTCATAAAGATCAAACTGATGGCAATATAACTGCAGTTTAAATCCTTTGTGGGTTAGCTCACCCACTCCAACCTGGTGTAATTCATGCACAGCCGGGCTCCCTAATCTCTCTCTGTAGTAGCCTCACTCCCTCGGCTCCCTTTCCAACTGTCACTCCACTGGCTAAGCACAGTCACATGGTCCAGTGGAATGTAATTCTTAAAGGGGCCATGTCCTGTGCTGATAGCAGATACAGGGGGTTACAGTAGTATCAATCACAAAATCTGAGTGGGAATCAGGTAGTCCATGTGTAATCCCAAATAGTAAAGTGAATCCAAGTTTCCTCCGTGGATTAGTCTGAGTTACTGGTATCCTCTGAGAACATATTGAATGGGTGAAATGACATCACAATACCGTGCAGGTCATAGTACAATGAGTAATGGAATGGAGTGTTGTTCTAAGGTTCTAAGGTTTCTATGTTTCTTTATGAAGTTCAGATGCATCAGACCTTGACTCAACAGTGATTATCCCTGAAGCCTTTCATATTCTCTCCACACAACTTTCTGCTGAGGTCTGTCACTTTTATCTTACTTATTTATGGTACCAACGTCTCCGTCTGCTGATGAAGGCCCCATAGCTGACCAAAACATTGGTATCATTTCTTGACCACAATACAAACTTTTTTGATTCACTCAGTGTGCTGTGTCCTTTATCCAAGTTCCTGCCTGGGTATTGTACGGTATATATGGTTAATCGTAGATACATGCTGGGCTGCCAAGAGTGAGTTCGGGCCCCGGTGAAATGTTTTTTTCCGGGACACTTAGCAGCTCTTTTCTCTCCCGCACTTAGATGTGTGGCCGCCTCTTTGCTTACGGCCTCCTTCTCCATCTGAACCACAGCGTAAAATGACGCCGCTGACGTCACCGTGACGGTGTCGCGTTGCCATGATAACACGACGTTCTGATGTCATTTAATACTGCGGTTCAGAAGGAGAAGGAGGGCGGCAGCAAGGAGTGACAAATAATGATACTACCGAGAAAGCGAAAACATGCAATATAGTCGGGTCCCGGGCCCCCTTTCAGACCCTGTTAATTTGTACCAGCTTCTCCCCCCTTTTCCTTTGTAGTGGTGTGTGTGCACATTTTAAGTTTTGGTGGGTGAAAAAGGCAACAAAAAACCTCCATCGTTAGCATATAGCCAATAAAGAATATCACTTGTGAGCACAATCACATGTCTTAGACAGGTCTACAAACCTGCCTTTCACCATTATCATCTAGCATACAGTGCTTCCACTGCAGCAAGGGATTCTGGGATATGAATGTGCTCACAAGTGATATTCTTTATTGGCTATATGCTAACGCTGGAGATTTTTTGTTGCCTTTTTCACCCACCATGACTTAAAATGTGTTAGGTAAATCCACCCAGCCTTGAAAATTGCAAAGCCAGTACAACAAACCTCACATTGATGAGACCCATTAAGGTTGAAGCATGTCTGTGCGTGGTTTGACTGGCTTTGCATCTAATCCCATGCTGTGCGTAAAAGCTGTGTGAACAGCAGAGCATTTGCTTATATGGGGTCCATGTAAATGGATTTCAGGCAAAAGGTGACACATTGTGTGCTCATTTGCATGTAATTTCCCAGAATCCCTTGCTGCAGTGGAAGCACTGTATGTTAGGTGATAATGGTTGAAAGGCGGGGTTGCAGACCTGTCTAAGACATGTGAATGTGCTCACAATTTATATTTTCATTTGCTATATACTGTGTGTGTGTGTGTGTGTGTGTGTGTGTGTGTGTGTGTGTGTGTGTGTGTGTGTGTGTGTGTGTGTGTGTGTGTGTGTGTGTGTGTGTGTGTGTGTGTGTGTATCTTCCAAATGTTTACTAACAATGCAGTTGCCCACAAGATGGGGACATTTGAGAATCTCTGCGCTTTACTGCATATGGAGCCCATTATTATCTGTTGCAGCAATGAAAACTTGAAATAGATTAATAAACTATGCATAAGAATTTTTGTTGTAAGTGAAAAATTATAAACTAATCACCGTAAAAAAAAAAAAAAAGAAGAATTGTACTGACTGTTAAGCACCCCTTCCTATAACTTTCATCACTAAGCTATGAGATAAAGAAAAAAGACACAATGGGAACCACAAAAAAAAGTGCACAGACAGGCACCTAATTCAGATGTGTCCCTTAATTTTTTTTTTTAATATATACAAAGGAGAGCACTGGAAAAACAAAATAAATAAACACAGATTTTACCAACAAATTAACATGGAGAACTGGATTCTTCAGGTCCTTAAATATAAAAAAACATATATAGGTTATTTGTAAATTCACACAGTGGTTCTTCCAGCATCTTAATATATTCATATAATCCAGCACATGTATATGTACTTGTTTATATATGAAATCATTTTATACAAAGTTATCTACAACCATTTTTCCGTATACTGCACTGTTCATTTTTAGTAAGTATTACAGTCCTTCCAAACGAAGACCGATACAAAACAGTCTTATTGCAATATATTTACTTCGCTTTGGATGTGTAATCAAGGCTGGCATTATTGAACGCTCTTTTGTGCAGTTGTATTCATGTTTCACACTACTGCAAACATCTTTACCAGTGAGATGAAAGAGCTTTCAGCACACTCATTTTCTACTACTACTGTAAGACCTAAGGAAGGTCCCACAGTCAGTAAATAAGGCTACTAACAATTGGTCATGAGGGATCTGTGCTTGTACCTTTTCTCATCTCAGTACTAAAAGAATCTAGAGGCCGTTGACCTGTTAAAGTGAGCTCCCTATCATGTTTTCTTTCAACATGCTTCCTTTATATTCTTCTTGTTTATTGCTCAGTATATTATTTTCGCAATTACACTTTTTCCGTTCGTGGTATATGCCAAGTACAGATGATGCAAGTACCCCAGATCATATTAAGCACAAAAAAATCCCAGTCAGCAGATCACAAATTCTGCTTCGGGTGGGTCAATCAGTTTGATTTTGGTCCTCTGTAGATATGTTTCTTGTTTTATGTATAGCCTGGCCTTCGGCAGCTATTGCTAATTCTGGGCCTTTCCTCTGTCAGTCCTGTTAGAACGGGCAGTGGAAAGGTTCATTCCTTCAGTTAGCCTGTTTGTGAGTTTCAGCTCTGAAGTATTGTAGCAATATTCAGAGGCGGGCCTAAGCAACCTTTGAGCATGTTAATCCAAAGGGTGGATATGGGTTGGAACACCCCCGGATGTGTGTGTGAGACAATCGTTATCCAGCTTTGAGTTGTAATGATTCAAAGTTAGAGACACTCCCTGAGGATATTCAAATTGAGACATGTCTCCAAAAATATAGTATGTTTGTTAGTGATCAGGAGTTAGTCTTCAGAGAGAGCTGAGAGAGATAGCAAGCCAAGAAGAGTTCTCTCCCTCCTTCCCCACCTGGGTGAGGAGGGAGGGGAATTTAAGCTGCCATGAGCAGAGGGGCAGAGATTACTCCAAGCCTGTGATATCATGCTGTATGCTGTCTGCACATCTATGCTGCTCTGAATAAAGATCCACAGAAAAGAAGCTGCTGTGTGTGTCCCTGTGTATGGAGAATGGAGTGTCAGTGGGGGTCTCTCCTCTGTAGACCCAGGGGATCCCTGCTGGCTGGAGGCACTGTGCACCCTGAGAGAACAAGGTAACCTGTCCCACACCACACCTCCTGTCCCTGTCCTGGGTTCTCCCCACAACACCGCGGAGCACTCAGCCCTCCTGTTTACCAGCAGGTCACAGCACCCAGACCACTCAGTGACCAGAAGGAGTGTACCCCCAATCTCATGTCAGGTGGGGTACCATAGAAGGGTTACATATGTATTAGGTGGTAGAGCCTGATTGGGTCGTCATGGATCATATCCTCTGCGGCATTGCTTTCAGCTTTTAACTGCTCACTGTTGAGGTATATGCTGGATCTAGATACGATATTGCCAGGCTTCAGGGGTTTTCTGTCCTCCACACAATCTTGAGCATCTATATGGCAGGCTTTCTTTTTTTTATTTTTCCTGGGCTTTTTAGGGCTGAGGTCCAGTGCTGCATAACACACTTGTTCCTCAAATTCCACCTGAAGAATATAGTAAACAAATAAAATAAAAGGAAAATGTGATCAACAGTCTTTCTTTCAAAGTTTGTAATAAAATAATAATAAAATATGCCAATTTATGTCTGTAGAACAAAAAAAAATCAAAGTAACATCTCTTCCAAGGTAGAAAAAATGGGGAATCTTTTTCCTTGAAAAAGCACCATAGGTGGCGTGAAATGCGTGGGTGGAGTTTTTTCACTGTCTTTATGTTTTTTATGTAGCCTAATAAATTGTTTTTAATTTTCTATGGCTGGTGGGTTTCCCCATTTTTTTCTACCTTGGAGCAGCTGTTACTTTGATCCTTTTTTGTTCTGTCTACTTTTTTGATCGAGGAAACGCCACCGGGGGCAAACCGGAGGACGCACACAGTTTAGCAGCAGCCATGCTAGCAGCTTCAATCCAAAGGAGTCACAGGGCGGTGCTTAATAGTGAGTAGAGGCTACTCACACCGGCTTAACCGAGGACTCAGGGATTTTTGCTTATAGCTCTATAAAACATCTCCCTTATACATTATGTCTCCTCCTGTTCTCCAGTACAATTCGATTTGATATAGCTGCAGCAGACCTTCCGTTATAACCCGATTTTTCTCCTCACGTGCCACCTGACTTCCTCTTTCTTTCTTCGTCTGCTTTCTGGGTAAACTTTATAGCTATCTGACTCTCCTTATCTGCTACCAACCAGGCTATGTGCATTATGATGGCACGTGCCAGATACAAAGCCTACCAGTTACAGCACATGGAACATAACGTTCCTAGCAGCACCCTCTTTGGAATGTTCGAGAGGATCCAAACCATGACTATGGTTTTTATACATAAAGTAAACCTTCCAAGTTTGGTTGCCCTAGGTCTTATAGTTTGGCGTGCATAATGAGAGAGAGAGAGAGAGAGAGAGAGAGAGAGAGAGAGAGAGAGAGAGAGAAGAGAGAGAAGAGAGAGAATAGATATTGCTTTTAAAACGCTTTTATTCCTTAATCTGACCAGTCAAGACTTTCTACCACATCAGCCTCACCAATGTATACATCTTCCTTTACCTCATCCAGGCTGTGTCAAGCGTATAGTAATGATTACACATTGAAAATGTGAAGCTGTTCAGAGTTCTCTACTGTGATCAGAGTATTCGTGTATGTTTGTGTCTTGCTTGAAAATATAAAATAGAAGACAGCACCTGGAATTCTTCTGTTTCTCTCTTGGGGTGTTGCCATCTGTTCATAACAACATTCATCTATGCGCCCATAAAAAGAAAAAAAAATGATTAAATGCTTTTTTTTTTTTTTTTTTTAAAGGCTAAAGACCTAATAACTTTAATAAAGAAGAAAGCAGATTTAAGCTGATACCACCATAAATCTCTTTAAATCACAGAATAGTAATCTACTGCAGTTTTAACTTGTGTTAATAAGAACGGCATAGAATTGGCATTATCTGGTGATGTAACCTCAATGTTGATGACATCAGTCAACATTTGTATTAGGTTCTTTTGTACGTGCACACACAGGGTCCCTGTGATCTGCTGCAGCTGACATAATTAGAAATGGCTATATGTCAAAGTTATTGGTTTATATATAAAAAAATAAATAAGGGGTGGGTACATTTACAAATGTTATCTCTAAGTACTGTCTGTGTAAAAATGGTACCAAGAAAATGGACTGAATCTGAAAATTGCCGATCCTTGGACGCCTGATGGGAGCTTTGTTACAAGATTAATTACTGATCATTACCCTCTTAGCAATAATGTCCCCCCTGCAGAGGAAATCCAAGCCGTTTGTTTTGTTGTTTTCTTTAATTTTTTTAAATACAGAATTCAAGCAGGGGGTCTCCGGAGTGGAACCCCATTAATTTCACATCTGGGGACCCCCTGCTTCCAGAGGTACTTACCTCCGTGGTGGGTGCCGGAAGCCACTCCAGGGTTCACATTACGACTGCTTTTCAAAGCTCGCGAGCCAATAGGAAGCCGTAATGTCATCAGGTGCAACTTCCTATTGGCCCATGTGATCGGGGGCTTTAAACTGCAGAAAACTGCAGGAGATACAGGCACCCCCTTCGGAGGACAGTATCTTCGGAAGCAGGGGGACCCCAGAGCTGAAATTAACGGGGTTCTGCTCCCGAGACCGTCTGCTTCATTCTTGTATTAAAGAAATGAAGGGGGGGGGGGCGGTTTGGATCTGTCCTCTAAAACCTCATCTGAAAATGATTTAGATCAATGCAGAGAGAAGCTTTACTATTAGCAATTAAAAGGGATATTGAAATACTGTATATATATACATACATACACTGGTTGTGGGGCAATAACCTGTCTGTGATTGAGAATGTGTGCTTGTCCGTTACATCCTCAGTAGATTATTATTCTCTTTGTCTACACTCTGATTTTTCCCTGTAAATAATCTTCTATTCATTTACCTCCTATTTTGAATATACGTCTTAATGTAGTACTGTACTTTTATTGCTGCAATCCTATTATATGTAGCCCTGGTAAGAAATGGTGCTATAGTTCTATCCTTCTCCTGGTATAATCCCTGGTAAGGGCAGGTTGCCTGGAGTTATAATGGGTTCCCCCCACTTCAAGCACTTGCCCTGAGTGGTGGAGGTAGGTCACCTGACCCTGTGTCAAAGCAAGAGACACAGGGGCGGTGCCTGCTGAGATCATAAAAGAGCAGTGCATTTCCTATTTAGTGTGTTCTGTTCTGTCAGTCTGAGAGTAGTGAGTGAGTGAGTTAGTGAGGAGAGGAGTGATCAGCTCATGAGTAGAGCTGAAATAGCTGTAGTTAGTGAGGTGGACCAAATACCTCTCACCCTGCTTAGGGGGTGAGGGAAGAGCTAGCCCCACTCTGGATGCCCTTTGGGTCCAGAGTGACGGCAGGGAACATCATAAGGGAGAACAGTTAGTGGACTGTGCATCAACTGTACCTGTCGGCTGCTGCTGCTGCTGCCCAAGAGAATAAAGAGACTGCTGCTTTTAAAGATAATCCGTGTGTGAGACTGGAATCTCTCATCCCTGTGGGGAATCTCTGTGGTAAGGATTCCTCCCCGCATTCCTGGGGCTTACTATAGATGGAGGCGCTTGTTACGCCGGTGCTGCCCGCAGACCAGACCCGTCCCCTGAGCTGAAGGGGGAAGTGGTAATACACGCACCCGCAGCAAAGGGAGCGTGTCCGTAGTGTGGTATGAAGCGTTGCCAGGCCAGGTGTAGTAAGGTAGACAATACTTGCCGGTACCGGTTGTAGAGATAGAGTGAATGATGCCTTTCCGAAGTCAGGGAGTGGAGAGTGGAGATAGGTCGTAGTCCAAGCCGAGTTCAAGCGGTTACCAGAGTGAGCGTTGTCCAAGGAGTGCCGAGATCGAGAGCCAGAGGCGTAGTCGTACGAGCTGCGTCAGAACCTGTGAAAACACTGAGAGAATCCAGAAGTACTTCCATACAGAGACTATGTCGAGCAAAGACTGAGCAGAGAGGAGCTAGATAAAGCAGGAAGGTCTAATTAGGAACGGAGGCGGGACAGGAAGAGCTACAGGGAGACACTGCAGATTGGTGCAGGCATAACAGGCCAGGTGAGTCTTGTTAGTAACCTGAGTATGCCCGTGCAGTGTGCGGGGGCGGAGCCTGAGGTCCGGGGGACGGGAATAAGAGTGTGCAGACTGAGCTTGCTCCGTAACTCGTGTACGCGTGTGAACAGAGCCAGTGGATGGTGCAGGTGTGCGTGCAGGAGGGCGTGGGCGCGCCCGGCGCTGTGCAGAGGAATTGCCGAGGGGAGTGATTCCGCGACGCGTGTTGAAGGCCATCTTCCATTCATCCCCCTTCCTGATGCGCACCAGGTTATAGGCACCATGTAGATCTAACTTGGAAAAAATCTTGGCCCCCTGTAATTTATCGAACAGTTCGGTAATAAGGGGAAGGGGTAACGATTTTTAATAGTGATGTGGTTTAAACCCCTGTAGTCGATGCAAGGCCTCAACGATCCGTCCTTTTTCTTGACGAAGAAAAACCCAGCCCCTGCTGGGGAATTGGAGTGACGAATAAAGCCTTTCTTGAGATTCTCCTGTATATATTCATCCATAGCGTGAGATTCTGGTAACGACAAGGGGTAGGTCTTGGACTTGGGTAGGGAGTAGAGTTTTGGGAAGCAAGGAGCACAGCTGAAGTAGAAGTCTGCAGGGAGAATCCTGTAGAAAAAATGAATAAAGGGCACAACTCCGTGCTAAAACTGAGGGTGATTTATTGGATAAATGCACAGGGACAGAAACACAGCCCACAACCGACATGTTTTGTCCCACGGGACTTTATCAAGGTGTACCACATCACTATACCTCCTTACCTTTAATACACCCGTTTTGCGCCAAAATCGCCCAACCGAGTACACTGCGCATGCGCGCCGGCGAAGCGTCGCATCTCTGTGACATCGCCTCCCCTCTGGCACTAGTCCTAGAGTCAGAGACCACGTCACTGGGATGCGTCCGTTTCCACCCTGGAACGCATGCCAGCTGTGCTCCTATTGGGCGAAGGCGGAAGAGGGATGAAAGCTACATTTTTTTACACTCAACAACTTTATTAATGTTAAAAAAAGAGACAAACATATTTTGCCCATAGCTAAACTTTGCAAACAGACACAGTGCTACTTTAGTTTAGGATTACATTAAAAACAAACACTAATCACATTGAATAACCTTTGATAAATAAAGAGAAAGAAGATGTTTTAAGCAGTCACAAAGCTACATTTAGACTTCAATCATTTTAGAAGACTATATTCTAATCTAAGTAGATAAGTGTATTTAGGGAAGTGTATATGTTAAGGGGGGTAAGCAGGGTAAACCATATCTGCGGTAGTCGCGCTGACTGACCGCTAGGTCCCATGTTCATGTCCCCCCTTGACCTAGTATTATATACATGCTGGAATTATTTATAGAAGTTCCTATCTACCTATATGCTGTAATACAGCTTGTGAGTCCATACACTTGTATGAGCGTCAATCTCTACGTTTATACATATTGGGTAGGGAGTAACCGGGAACTAGATCGATCGGACAATCGTAAGTCCTGTGTGGCGGCAAGAGGTCTGACTGTACCTTATTGAAAACGTCCCGGAATTGATGGTAAATGGAAGGTAGAATAACTTCGGGAACAGAGGTATTGGCCAGCAGTTGATGAGTCTCGTCTGACCTCGGCCTCCAGGAAATGGGAGCAGAGGAAGTCCAGTCAATGAGAGGATTGTTAAGCTGTAGCCAAGGAAGACCAAGGGTGATGGGTATCCCAGGAGCGTGAGTGGCATCGAGAACTAAGATCTCCTTGTGCAGATGTGAGGACAGAAGCAAGGGAGCCGTCTCTAAGGAGATGTGGGCCGGGGTAAGAGGACGTCCATCGATACAGACGAGTGCGATGGGAACCTTCTTTCTCACGAGTGGTATGCGGTTTAACCTGGCGAATTCAAGATCCACGAAGTTTCCTCCAGCTCCTGAGTCAATGAAAGCGGCGGTAGAAGTCTTGAACTTATCGCCTGAAAGGGAGACTCTAAGTCTGTGGTTCCGAGAGGGGGTAACCAGGCTCACTAATAAAGGTCAAGCCACTTGGCTGCCAGAATGCCCTGCTTCAGCACAGACCAGAAAGGCATTGTGATAAGCGTATCCCCGGTATAGTCAGGGGTTAATGGGAGTCGTCCCCGTCCCCCCAGTATACGGCCAGAACCATGGACCCGGTACTTGTGGTTCGGATTCTCTCCAACCAGCCATAATGTTGTGAGAGTGAAATTATGTCTAAGTCCAGCTTTGGTACATTAGAAGCAACTCTGAAACTTAACCTAAGCGTTTTTCGAAGCTACTTTTTGGCTAACTTCTTATAGGAAGGTCTAGGAGCTCTGAAAATGAACGTGCGCGTCTTTCACTCTTCCCGAGGGACTTAGAAGAATTTTGTGATATTTTTTATTAAAATGGTGTATAAGGGTATATATATAAATATATTTTATGCACTGTATATGAGCTGGCGATTTCTAAGTCTGTGGTTCCGAGAGGGGGTAACCAGGCTCACTAATAAAGGTCAAGCCACTTGGCTGCCAGAATGCCCTGCTTCAGCACAGACCAGAAAGGCATTGTGATAAGCGTATCCCCGGTATAGTCAGGGGTTAATGGGAGTCGTCCCCGTCCCCCCAGTATACGGCCAGAACCATGGACCCGGTACTTGTGGTTCGGACTCTCTCCAACCAGCCATAATGTTGTGAGAGTGAAATTATGTCTAAGTCCAGCTTTGGTACATTAGAAGCAACTCTGAAACTTAACCTAAGCGTTTTTCGAAACTACTTTTTGGCTAACTTCTTATAGGAAGGTCTAGGAGCTCTGAAAATGAACGTGCGCGTCTTTCACTCTTCCCGAGGGACTTAGAAGAATTTTGTGATATTTTTTATTAAATGGTGTATAAGGGTATATATATAAATATATTTTATGCACTGTATATGAGCTGGCGATTTCTAAGTCTGTGGTTCCGAGAGGGGGTAACCAGGCTCACTAATAAAGGTCAAGCCACTTGGCTGCCAGAATGCCGTGCTTCAGCACAGACCAGAAAGGCATTGTGATTAGCGTATCCCCGGTATAGTCAGGGGTTAATGGGAGTCGTCCCCGTCCCCCCCAGTATACGGCCAGAACCATGGACCCGGTACTTGTGGTTCGGACTGTCTCCAACAAGCCATAATGTTGTGAGAGTGAAATTATGTCTAAGTCCAGCTTTGGTACATTAGAAGCAACTCTGAAACTTAACCTAAGCGTTTTTCGAAGCTACTTTTTGGCTAACTTCTTATAGGAAGGTCTAGGAGCTCTGAAAATGAACGTGCGCGTCTTTCACTCTTCCCGAGGGACTTAGAAGAATTTTGTGATATTTTTTATTAAAATGGTGTATAAGGGTATATATATAAATATATTTTATGCACTGTATATGAGCTGGCGATTTCTAAGTCTGTGGTTCCGAGAGGGGGTAACCAGGCTCACTAATAAAGGTCAAGCCACTTGGCTGCCAGAATGCCCTGCTTCAGCACAGACCAGAAAGGCATTGTGATAAGCGTATCCCCGGTATAGTCAGGGGTTAATGGGAGTCGTCCCCGTCCCCCCAGTATACGGCCAGAACCATGGACCCGGTACTTGTGGTTCGGACTGTCTCCAACCAGCCATAATGTTGTGAGAGTGAAATTATGTCTAAGTCCAGCTTTGGTACATTAGAAGCAACTCTGAAACTTAACCTAAGCGTTTTTCGAAGCTACTTTTTGGCTAACTTCTTATAGGAAGGTCTAGGAGCTCTGAAAATGAACGTGCGCGTCTTTCACTCTTCCCGAGGGACTTAGAAGAATTTTGTGATATTTTTTATTAAAATGGTGTATAAGGGTATATATATAAATATATTTTATGCACTGTATATGAGCTGGCGATTTCTAAGTCTGTGGTTCCGAGAGGGGGTAACCAGGCTCACTAATAAAGGTCAAGCCACTTGGCTGCCAGAATGCCCTGCTTCAGCACAGACCAGAAAGGCATTGTGATAAGCGTATCCCCGGTATAGTCAGGGGTTAATGGGAGTCGTCCCCGTCCCCCCAGTATACGGCCAGAACCATGGACCCGGTACTTGTGGTTCGGACTCTCTCCAACCAGCTATAATGTTGTGAGAGTGAAATTATGTCTAAGTCCAGCTTTGGTACATTAGAAGCAACTCTGAAACTTAACCTAAGCGTTTTTCGAAGCTACTTTTTGGCTAACTTCTTATAGGAAGGTCTAGGAGCTCTGAAAATGAACGTGCGCATCTTTCACTCTTCCCGAGGGACTTAGAAGAATTTTGTGATATTTTTTATTAAAATGGTGTATAAGGGTATATATATAAATATATTTTATGCACTGTATATGAGCTGGCGATTTCTAAGTCTGTGGTTCCGAGAGGGGGTAACCAGGCTCACTAATAAAGGTCAAGCCACTTGGCTGCCAGAATGCCCTGCTTCAGCACAGACCAGAAAGGCATTGTGATAAGCGTATCCCCGGTATAGTCAGGGGTTAATGGGAGTCGTCCCCGTCCCCCCAGTATACGGCCAGAACCATGGACCCGGTACTTGTGGTTCGGACTGTCTCCAACCAGCCATAATGTTGTGAGAGTGAAATTATGTCTAAGTCCAGCTTTGGTACATTAGAAGCAACTCTGAAACTAAACCTAAGCGTTTTTCGAAGCTACTTTTTGGCTAACTTCTTATAGGAAGGTCTAGGAGCTCTG
>NW_027455697.1:0-32185 GCF_040206685.1 Ascaphus truei
GAATATCACTTAATTTCCAAAAGATTCAGTGATGCTGATAATGCAGAATCTCACAACATTTCCCATCATAATGCCATAATGCACCAGTGGGAGAAATAATCCTTGCTATATCTGTACATTGTGTGACGTATTACCTCCATGACCATTGAGAGCAAGTACATCTTCTGTATAGAGCGGCTGTGTTATGATGCAGTTATTGATCATCATTGACATAATCACAAGAATCTTATGCAAAGGGAAATTGTCCGCAGCGAAGTGAGATTTCAGCCCCCAAACGTCTGTAATATTAATGCAATGTCTTACTTTTGTTGCAGTGAACACTGAAGAGACGGATCTACTACAACACTGTACAGGATGAGCATACGCTACAAGCAGCAAAATGATCTTGCAGTTGACAGTATGTTGTTCTGGTAATGTGCACAATTATTATTTATGGGCTACACACCACAGTGCTGGACATATTCTGTTAACTTCAACTCTACTCCTAACATGGAGATGTCTTCCTGGTGTTACTGATTCAGTACATCATATGCACAGTGTGGTTATGATATGATGGATTGATTTAATGAACCCACCAACCAATGATGACATCTGCATCATCTTCTGTAAAGTGCAGCTACAGCATGATATTATCAGCATTTGGTGCGGTATAATCAGAGGTATCTATGTGCTTTTGTGCCTGTTTTAAGTCCTCCAGCTTAACGCCCCTACACCTCCCACTACACAGGCATACTTACTTATGCATACACTGACATCTGGCATACCTACACACACCCCAGGGCCACTTCCTTCCCCTGATGTCAGGGAGAGGATGGGCATGCAGAGTGCAGTAAGTCTCCACGTTACTCTGGCCAACAGTCTTGGCCTACCTCCAGCATCTGTCACCCACAACATCTGTTCCCTCCTTGTAAAGTGCTGAACTATCTCACCTGGGTCAGTGCTATAGCTGATCACAGTGCCCGATCAGGATGTCACTGTGACAGGCAGCAGTGCAGATTGACCGGTCAATCAATGCAGTGCCGCAACATATGCACTAAATGAGATTTCCGTGCCCCCAGTCAGGTTACTCCCTGGGCAGTGACCCTGCTCACACCCTCCCCTAGTTCCACCTCTGATCACAATTATCTCTCTTGGAGAGTGTAGCAAATTGGAGTTGGGGGAATCTCACCTCTGCCATGCATGGTCACAATCTGGGCACAGGACCCAAATAGTGGGCAATGTGGCACTTCTTACAGTAGAGAATAAGTAACTTTATTCTTTACTTGTGTATTAAGGACCTTATTTGCATTAAATTCAGTCCACATGGGACCAAGACTTTCTGGCTTACTGAACAAAGTGGAATTGTTTCGTAGAGGGTGGAGAATTGTATTTTATCTGAAATTACCCCCTCTGCACAAAATACAAACAATTATACCCATACAAGTACCTTGTGGAAGTTGTTGCCCTCTATCTTCCTGTGGTCTCTCCCTGTTTCTCACCGTGCCTCCTCCCATTTCCTTGCACCTCTGCGTCTCCGCATATATCCCTATACTCAGAGCCGGCTCCGGTCAGTGACATGGGATGCCCAAATATGAGCATATCCATATATGGGCATCCATGCCACTGACCGGAGCCCACTCTGTTGCGGATATGGAGAGAGACTGGGAGATTTACATCCCCTTATAATTCATATGGTGCATAGTACCGGCACGTATTGTTTTACCGGTACTGTGTACCTTCTTACTTTCACACTGGTACAGTATGTGCTGCAGTGGGACTGAGAGGGATATATTGGTAACACATAGTCATTGGTGGGGGAATTCAATCCATTTTGAAAATAGTAATGCATTGTTTTTTACTTTTTTTTTTGCAGTAATGAAGAATGAAAAAGTTCTGTTAAAATTGAATTGGACGTGAACTGGATTCAGCATTTCATCATCAACTCTGCACCAGTGTGAATTGACGTTCTTTAATGTTCTGACAAGGTACATGCAACATCTCTTCCTCTACCCCTACACCACCCTCTGCCTCTTGCCTCTCTCTCCACCTCCCTGCTAAGCGTATTAACCCATCTAATGTAATCCACATTCCTTGTCTCACTTTACTCTTCCCTTCTCACGTGCCCTCTGGAATGTCTGCTCTACGACTAACATGGTCTATTTGTACATGACCTCTTCTGCTCTCATCATCCACCACTTCTCATTCCCCTCACCCCTGTCCTACTCGATACCTCAGCTTAATTGAACTCTCTCCTCTGACATCTACCCTTATCTCTAACCTCTCCTCACTTTCTGCTTAAACTAACTATCTTGTTAACTCTTACAATGCTATCATCTCCTCCTCCCTCCTCCTCCATCATCTATATGCCCCTTCTAGGCTCTGACACACTCATCCCTCTAAGGCCGTGATTATCATGGGCACACGCTTGGTCGTCCACAGTGCGTGCGAGCGATGCAGGGCCTCCCCGTCGCCTCGGACCTCAGTGCAGGGATTGCTGGAGCGACAGGCATGCGCTAACTTTGCCTTCTGTTGCATGCTTACTATAGACGCAGCCTAACCCATGCATTGGTTAAATTCACAAGCACGCTCTCATCACACTTCATCACATCACACTGCTGCTCTTAACACCTATGGAGGAAATCTCACAGTCTGATTTTCTACACTAAACCTTTGTCCTGTTCTGTAAAACTCTGCTCCTTTTTTTAAGGTCAAACACTACTTTTTCCTCACTCATCAACACTCCAATTTAATTCACACTGTCTTCTATGTATTTGAGTCCCACCACTGACTTTCTCCTCCCACTTAACATCCATCCTTTATTTCTCCTCAAGCCTTTTGCTCACTTGAGGCAAGGTGGATGCCATCCACAAGTAGATTCGTTCTCTCCCTTCCCCCTCTCTCTTTTTCTATCTAGATCTCATTGCACTCTTGACTCCTTTTCTCCTGTCACAAAGCTGGAACCTGATCTTCTCTTCTCCCTCTACCACATGCCCTCTCAATCCTATATTCTCA
This sequence comes from Ascaphus truei, assembly GCF_040206685.1. Taxonomy (NCBI): domain Eukaryota; kingdom Metazoa; phylum Chordata; class Amphibia; order Anura; family Ascaphidae; genus Ascaphus; species Ascaphus truei. The sequence goes on from NW_027455697.1 coordinate 2,992, forward strand.
CTCTCACTCTCACCCACATCTTCAATTCCTCCATATCCTTTGGCTCTTTCAACTCTTCCTTTTAAGCATGCAGTGGTCACCCCTATTCTCAAAAATAACCTTGACCTTGTGTGAATTTCTAACTATCGCCCTGTATCCGTCCTACCATTTGCCTCCTAATTGCTAGAACGTCTTGTGATCTCCCGTTTGATCAACATTCTTAAATCACATGCTCCTCTGGGCCCTTCACAATCTGCCTTTCCCAATGTAACCAATTATGTACATAAAGAAAATTCCCAAGGTCCATTTTACTTACTAATCCTGCTTGATCTCTCTTCTGCTTTTGATACTGTCAATCACTCTTCTCATTCATATTCTAAACTCTTTCTTCGTATCCGCAGCAAACTTATATCCTGGTTTTCATCATACTTCTCCATCACACATTCTCCATCTCTATTGCTAATGTGTCTTTGTCTCCTGTTGTTTTGTCTGTTGGTATACCTCAGGACTCTGTTCTGGGACCTCTCTCACTACATACTATCACTAGTTGACCTTATCAACTATTTTGGCCCTTGATATCATCTCTATGCAGATGATACACACACCTATCCACCCTACCGTCACTCCTGCAATTTAGTCCCTAGTTTCGGGTTGCCTCCTGGCTATATCCTCCATGGATGACACTCTTCTGCCTTAAACCTAATGTCGAAAACTGAGCTCCTCATATTTCCCCCTAAATCTGGCCTAATATCACCTTTCTCCATCGCAGTAAACAGTACTACCATCATCCTGTCATGAAAGCACATTGCCTAGGAGTAACATTTGACTCTTCCCTTTCCATCTTCATTCACGACACTGGCTAAAGTTTGTCGATTCTTTCTCTGTAATATTTCCAAGATTTGCCCTTTTCTCTGTCAATCTACTGCTAAAACGCCAATGCATGCCCTTATCGTATGGGTTAACATACTGCTAACAGGGCTCCCTGCTTCACAACTTTCTCATTTGCAATCTATCCAAAACTCTGCTGCTTGAATAATTTCCCTTTCTCCCACAACAGTATCTGCTCATCTCCTCCTCCTCCTTAAATCCCTCTCCTTGCTTCCCATCAAGTTTCAGATCACCTACAAAGTTCTCCTCCTTACCTTTTTGTTAAGGTTCTCTATTAGTGGTGTACCGAGTACCCGGCGTTACCCGACACATTTCCAGCTACCCGGACATTACTCGAAACCGGCCACTGAGAAGTGGACTTGGCCGGGTAATACCCGGCGTCGGGTAATGTCAGGGCAGCTGGAAATAATCTTTTATACTTACCTTTCCTAAGACATCTAGGATCAGCAGCAGCAGTCCTCTGATGTTGGCAGCATCAGAGGTGTCTTCACCTGGCGGGGGGAGCTGCAGGAATCACTTCCACAGCACCGAAGCAGGTAAGCTGTGTCTGTGAGCCTGCAGCTCCCCCGCCGGCTGAAGACACCACAGATGCTGCCACCGTCACAGGACTGCTGCTGATCCTAGATGTCACCGCCACCCGGAAGGTAAGTGCCAAACCGTGTACCCGACCGGGTAGAACCTTTCATTTTGGCCGGGTACCCGTTACCCATTTTTTTATAGTTGAGGACCCAGTCCAACACTATTCTCTATTCATCTGCTCCTTCCTACATATCATCTTTGGTCTCGTTATGCCCTTCCTCGTCTCCTAAGCTCTACTAATAACTGTCTCCATTATACTTCTTACACCTCTACTGCGCACTCGCTCTCTTGCCTGAAACCCTTTCCCATCAATTTACCTGTGAAACTCACACACACTCAGTATATGCCAACATACCCTCTTCCACCCACATTTAAGATCAACCTTAAAATTCACAACTTAAATGAAGCATTTCAATAGCTTTTACTCGTTGCTACTGTCACTCATTCAGTCACTAACTATTGTTCCCAAGAAGTGCTTTATACTACAAGTACCCACCATTAAGGACAAGCATTGTCATCTACTGCACTTGTTCCCCCACCTGTTGTCTCTCTGTAAGTCTCCTTACATTTCTCTTAGATTGTAAACTACCCAGGACAGGGATTTACTTTCCTATTGTCTGTTTTTGTTTGTTGAACTTATTGTATAATAATTTCCTGTACTTTTTGGTCTCTCTTGTAAAGCGCTGAGTACACAATGGGTGGTATATAAATAGAGATATATGCAGAGTCTAGAGACAAGGCACACGTGTATAGGTAGCTACAGTTTATCCGGGACCGTATGCATCCTTGAAGTGCCTGTCCCAGTTATTTTCTATTGATTGCAATGTAGGAGTGTCTGTCCTGTCTTATTTTTTTTATTATTATTATTATTATTATTATTATTATTATTATTATATATACAAAGATATATACAAAGATTGTTTCCTGTCGTTAGCATGACATTGTGTGACACAGTGTGATGTCATTGATTCAGTAGATTGTGTGCAGACCGGGACTGCAGTACAGTTTCACTGACATGAATAACTTGTGTGGTAGAAGCTCTAGAAGGAGCACAGCTGTGGGAGGGAGGTGGATTTGCTTTGTATCACATGGTTTGGAGCAAGGTTCATTGTATGTATCGTCAATAATAATTATAATAATAATAATGCAATGCTTAACTTTTTTATTTCAAGAGGAAAGACTGCAGAACAGAAGTGAATATTGAAGCCATGTGTTCATTTTCTTGCAAAATAGAAAATTGAAGGACAGTTGAAGAGGAGGAAAATGACTACACAGAGACAGATAAGCAATGTGTATATTTCTCATTTAGTATTTGTCGTTTTATTGACTCCAAAAAATCCGGCTGCTAAGGGTTTCGCATTGGACATATTCACCTCTACTCCACCCCTTCCTGTGATCTGTACCATGCAGATTTTTGTTGATTCAATACATCATGAATAGAGTGTGGCTACAGTATGAAGTACTGACCCAAGGACCACATCTACTACCATTCATAACAAGAACATGTGCAGTAGCGCACTGCTGCAGTTCTATGTTATTGTTATGAAAGGTTGAGGTGGTGCAATCATATGAATCTTGAGTGGGAGGGATCCTGTTTGCATCATTTAATTTGATCTAGGCCAGTAGAGTATATAACTCTCAGTACAGGTTACATATGGCATCAGTATTAGTGATTTAAAGAACAGAAAAACAGAAGTGGAGAACAAAACCAAGTAATGTTGAAGTTACTACTTTTTACTATTTACTTGGTCAGTCTGTACTGTCTACTCCCCACACAGCTGCTAAGGGTTTCCATTTGAGATACATTCACCTTCTACTCTGCACTACTGTGCTACCCTCTATTCAGAGATGAGTTCAAGTCATGTTTACCACTCTAAATCGCTCTGCAGTCATTGATTCAGCACATCATGGGTAGAGCATGGCTATAGATACAGCAAGCTTTATTTTACCCTAATATTGCATTAAAAAATAGAATATCACTCAGTTTCCTACAGATTTACTGATGCTGATAATGCAGAATCTCACCCTCCCATCATAATACACCAGAGGAAGAAATAATCCTTGCTATATATGTACATTGTGTGACATATTGCCTCCATGACCATTGATGGCAAATACATATTCTGTATAGAGCAGCTGTGTTATGATGTAGTTGTTATTGATCATCATTGAGATATAATCACAAGAATCTTATGCAAAGGGAAACTGTCATTAGCATAGTGGGATTTCAGCCCCCAAACTTCTGTAATATTAATGCAATGTCTTACTTTTATTGCAGTGAACACCGAAGAGACGGATCTACTACAACACTGCACAGGACAAGAGTATACACTACAAGCAGCAAAATGATCATGCAGTTGACAATATGTTGTTCTGGTAATGTGCACAATTATTATGTATGGGCTCCACACCACAGTGCTGGACATATTTTGTTAACTTCAACACTACCCCTACCATGGAGATGTCTTCCTGTGATTGGTGTTACTGATTCAGTACATCATATGCACAGTGTGGCTATTATATGATGGATTGATTTAATGAACCCACCAAACACTGATGACATCTGTATCATCTTCTGTAAAGTGCATCTACAGCAGGATATTATCAGCATTTGGGGTGATATAATCAGAGGCATCTATGTGCTTTTGTGCTGGGTAAAGTCCTCCAGCTGAACCGCCCCCCGCCCCCCACCCCCCTACACCTCCTGCCACACAGGCAAACTTACTTACACACACAGCACACTTACTTATGCACACTGACACTTGGCATACCTACACACACACACCCCACAGCCACTGGCATGCATGCAGAGTCCTGGGCATGCAGGATGGGCATGCAGAGTACAGAATATCTCCACCTTGCTCTGGCCCGTACTCTTGGCCTACCCCCAGCATCTGTCACCCACAACCTCTGTTCCCTCCCTGTAAATTGCTGCACTAACACACCTTGGTCAGCGCTGCAACCGATCACAGCACCGGATCATGTCACTGTGATAGGAAGCAGTGCTAATTGACCGGTCAATCAATGCCACGTGGCAACATACGCACCAAAAGAGATTTCCATGCCCCCTGACAGGCTACTCCCTGGACTGTGACCCTGCTCATCTTCCACCTCTGATCACAATAATCTCTCTTGGAGAGTGTAGCAAAATGGAGTTGGGGGAATCTCACCTCTGCAGTGCATGTAGAGTCCTGTATGCAGAGTACAGAAAGTCTCCACCTTAGTCTGGCCCGTACTCTTGGCCTACCCACAGCATCTGTCACCCACAAATAATACATACACTAATACTCCCCACAATACACACTTTAATACCTCCTCAATAATAATCTCCCCAATAATATTATAGTCTTAAACACAATATACACAATACCCCCTAACACAAGATACCCAATCTAATACTCTCCTCTGCACCTCAACATAATATACACACTATAATACCCTACACACAATATAATACTCCCACACACACACAATATACACACTATCCTCCTACCGCCATAAAACACAACCAATAATACACACACACTTTGTGGATGTTGGGACACGCTCCTTGCATGCACCAGTGAAAGAGAGAGGCCCGCCATCCGTGCCTCCCTCCGTTTCCCATCTTCTCCCTGTCTCTCTCCCTCCCTTTCTTTGCATCTCCCTGCATCTTTGCATATACCCAGTCAGTGACGGCTCCGGTCACGTGATGCCTTAATATGGGCTTATCCATATATCTGTTGCAGAGATGGAGAGAGACCTGGAGATTTTACATTTCCTTATAATTCATATTGGTACTTAGTACGGGCACTTATTGTTTTATCAGTACTGGGTACCTGACCGTACTGGCCTACGAGTGAGAAGGCAATATTGGCATCACACAGTTACTGTTGAATATGTCATTCAATCCATTTTGAAAATAGTAATGCAATGTGGTTTTGTTTTGTTTGCTTTTTGCAGTAATGAAGAATGAAAAAGTTATATTAAAATTAAATTGGAGGGGAACTGGATTCAGCATTTCTTCATGAACTCTGCACTTGTGAGCATTGACCTTCTTGAGTGCCCTGACAGGTACACGCAACTTTAAGACTATAATCTTCATCAACTGCTGTGCAAGCTTTCGTGCTATACCTCCCCCTCCGGTTTTGATTTATACATTTGCTCTCTCAATTCATGTCCTCTAATATCTGGAGGCTCTCTCCTAGCATTTCTCTCTACCACAGCACGTCATCCCAATGTAACCTCTCTCTTGTTCTTTCTGTTTACTGTTTCCTCACTCCTCTGTAAAACTTTTCTAATTTCTCTAACTTCCACACTCCTGCTTTTATCCACATGTTCTATACACTTTCCTTCCCCTACCTTTGCATGTGTCTACACAAAGCACCATTTGTACAGACCTCTATTGCAGCTATTTCTGCACTGCTCAATGAAATGCACTCCTGCACATCCTATTCTCTTCCACCTTCCCTCATTCTCTACGCCCCCCTCTCAAAGCCCCCTCTCTCTACGTCTCCTCTCTCTACGTCTATCTGTCTCATTCTCTTGACGTCCTTCTCTCTCTACATACCCCTATCTCTGTCTCTCTCTACACCTATCTCTGTGTCTCCTTCTATGCTCGCTGATGTTGGGGGATATCTCTTATAATCTTGGACCGGCTCATATACACATCGGGCCTCCCTGCTAAGAGTGTTAACCTATCTAATGTAATCCACATTCCTTTCCTTACTTTTCTCTTCCCTTCTCCTGTGCCCTCTGGAATGTCCTTTCTCTTACTAACAAGGCTCTAGTTGTACATGACCTCTTCTGCTCTCATCATTCACAATCAGTCATTCCCCTCACCCCATCTTACCTGTCCCACTGATTTTCCTCTGCTTAATTAAACTCTCCTCTGACATCTACTCTAACCTCTCTGCTCTCTCTCTCTTTTCACTTAAACTAACAATCTTATTAACTCTTGCAATGCTATCCTATCTATATGCCCCTTCTAGGCTCTGACACACTCGTCCCTCTAACCCACACCCTTGGCTAAATTCCCAAACATGTTCATCACACTTCCACTCGCTGTTCTTAATGCCTATGAAGGAAATCTCACACTTGATGTTTGATTTTTCTACAGTAAAAATGTCTCCAGTCCTGTATAAAGCTGCTCTCTGGGGCCAAACCACACTACTTTTTTTTCCACATTCATCAACACACAAATTTAATTTACGCTGTCTTTTTTCCCCTGTATTTGACTCCCTCCACTAACCTTCTCCTCACACTTGCCATCCTTCCTTCACTTCTCCTCAAGCATTTGACTACTTCAGAGTCAAGGTGGATGCCACCCACAAGGAGATTCCTTCTGTCCCTTCCCCCTTCTCTCCTTCTACCTAATTCTGCTTCTGCATTTGACTCTTTTTCTTCTCTTACAGAGCTGGAAGCTAATCATCTTCTCTTCTCCCTCTACCACATGCCCTCTAGATCGTATCCCCTCACACCTTACTGCATCTCTTAGTCCCCACTCTCACCCACATCTTCAATTCCTCCCTATTCTCTGGCTCTTTACCCTCTTACTTTAAGCCTGTAGTGGTCACCCTTTTCTCAGAAACAACCTACACCCTATGTGCCTTACTAACTACCGCCCTGTATCCCTCCTGCTGTTTGTCTCCTAATTGCTAGAATGTCAACATTCTTAAATCACATTCCCTCCTGGATCCTTTACAACCTGCCTTTCGTACAGCTCGTTCTACAGACTGTGCTTAAAGCAAATTCCCAAGGTCACTTTTCCCTACTAATCCTACTTGATCTATCTGCTGCGTTTGATGCTCTCAATCACTCTCCTCCTTCATATTCTTAACTCTCTCTTTGTATCCGTAACACAGTTCTATCCTGGTTTTCATCATAACTTTCCTGTCACACATTCTCCATCTCTGTTGCTAACATGTCTTCGTCTTCTATTGATCTGTCTGTGGGTATACATCAGGGCTCTGTTCTGAGATCTCTCTTTCTCTCTACATACTATCATTTGGTGACCTCATCAACTCTTTTGGCCTTAGATATAATCTCTATGCAGATGATACACACACAAATCTATCCACCCCTGCTCTCACTCCTGCAATCCAGTCCCTACTCTTGGGTTGCCTCCTGGCTATATGCTCATGGATGGCACTCCACTGCCTTAAACTTAATGTCTAAAACTGGGCTCATATTATCCCCTTTCTCCATCACAGTAAACAGTACTACCATCTATCTTGTCATCAAACATGTTGCCTAGGAGTAACATTTGGCTCTTCAATTCCATCTCCATTCACATGCATGGCCAAGGGTAAAGTTTGGATCCTCTTTCTCTGTAATATTACCAAGATCTTCCCTTTCCCCTCTCAACCTACTGCTAAAACTCCAATGTATACTGTTATCCTATGGGTTATTTTAAAATACTACTAACAGGCCTCCCTGCTTCACAACTTTCTCCTATGCAAAACTCTGCTGCTTGAATAATCTCACTTTCTCCCACAACAGTCTCTGCTCATCTCCTTAAATCCCTGTCCTGGCATCCCATCAAGTTTTTGTATCACCTACAAAGTTCTCCTCCTTACCTTTTTGTGAAGGCTCTCCATTAATCTGCTCCTTCTTGCATATCATCTTTGATCTCTCGTTATGCCCTTGCTCGTCTCTTGCACTATAACCATAACTGTCTCCTGTTAACTTCTTTCACCTCTACTGTTCTCTCACTTGCCTGAAACCATTTTCCATCACTGCACCGTACATGTGAAACTCCCTCACACTCAGTATATGCCAACATAACCTCTTCCACCCACATTTAAGACCAATCTTAAAATTCACGACTTAAATCAAGAATTACAAAAACTTTGACTCGTGGCTACTGTCCCACACCCACAGTCACTACTAACAACTATTGTTCCCAAGAAGTGCTTTCTACTAAAAGTACCCACCATTAAGGACAAGCAGTGTTATCTACTGCACTTCTTCCCCCAACTGCTGCCTCTCTTTAAGTCTTCTAACATTTCTCTTAGATTGTAAAGTTCCCAGGGCAAGGATTTACTTTCCTCTTGTCTGTTTTAATTTGTCGCACTTATTTTTTATTTATTTTTTTCCCCTCTCCCCTAATGATATACATATAGGCTTTCCTGTCCTTTGCATGACATAGTTATTATGGATAACTATTGCATCATGTAGACTGCCTTTTCAGTGTGATGTAATTGATTCATTACTTTGTGTGCAGACTGTGACTGCAGTACAGTGTCACGAACATTAACGACTTGTGTGGTAGAAGCTCTAGAAGGAACACAGCTGTGGGAGGGATGTGGATTTACTTTGGATCACATAGTTTGGCGCAAGGTTAATTGTATGTATGATCATAACCATGCAATGCTTAACTTTTATTTCAGGAGGGAAGAACAGTGAATATTGAAGCCATGTGTTTCTTTTCTGGCAGAAGAGAAATTTTGAAGGACAGTTGAAGAGGAGGAAAATGACTACACAGAGACAGATAAGCAATGTGTATATTTCTCATTTAGTATTTGTCGTTTTATTGACTCCACACAATCCAGCTGCTAAGGGTTTCGCATTGGACATATTCACCTCTACTCTACCCTTCCTGTGATCTGTACCATGCAGGTTTTTGTTGATTCAATACATCATGAGTAGAGTGTGGCTGCTGTATGAAGTTTTGACCCAAGGACCACATCTACTACCATTCATAACAAGAACATGTGCAGTAGCGCACTGCTGCGGTTCTATGTGATTGTTATGAAAGGTTGAGGTGGTTCAATTCTATGAATCGAGTGGGATGGAACCTGTTTGCATCATATGGTTTCATCTAGGCCAGTAGATTATATAACTCTCAGTACAGGTTACACATGGCATCAGTATTAGTGATTTAAAGAGGAGGAAAGCTTCAATGTGGAGAACAAAGCCAAGTAATGTTGAAGTTACTCCTTTTACCATTTACTTGGTCAGTCTGTACTGTCTACTCCCCACACAGCTGCTAAGGGTCTTCCATTTTAAATACTTTCACCTCCTATTCTGCACTGCTTTGCTGCCCATTATTCAGAGATGCGTTCCAGTCATGTTTACCACTCTGAATCTCTCTGCAGTCATTGATTTAGCACATCATGGGTAGAGCATGGCTACAGATACAGCAAGCTATTATTATTTTATCGGCTGATCATCCATAATATTGCATTAAAACATAGAATATCACTTAATTTCCAAAAGATTCAGTGATGCTGATAATGCAGAATCTCACAACATTTCCCATCATAATGCCATAATGCACCAGAGGAAGAAATAATCCTTGCTATATCTGTACATTGTGTGACGTATTACCTTCATGACCATTGATAGCAAGTACATCTTCTGTATAGAGCAGCTGTGTTATGATGTAGTTATTGATCATCATTGACATAATCACAAGAATCTTATGCAAAGGGAAATTGTCCGCAGCGAAGTGAGATTTCAGCCCCCAAACGTCTGTAATATTAATGCAATGTCTTACTTTTGTTGCAGTGAACACTGAAGAGACGGATCTACTACAACACTGCACAGAACGAGCATACACTACAAGCAGCAAAATGATCTTGCAGTTGCAAGTATGTTCTGGTAATGTGCACAATTATTATTTATGGGCTACACACCAAAGTGCTGGACATATTCTGTTAACTTCAACTGTACCCCTTAAATGGAGATGTCTTCCTGGTGTTACTGATTCAGTACATCATATGCACAGTGTGGCTATTATATGATGGATTCTGCATCATCTTCTGTAAAGTGCAGCTCAGCATGATATTATCAGCATTTGGTGCGGTATAATAAGAGGTATCTATGTGCTTTTGTGCCTGATTTAAGTCCTCCAGCTTAATGCCCCTACACCTCCCACTACACAGGCATACTTACTTATGCATTCACTGACATCTGGCATACCTACACACACCCCAGAGCCACTTCCTTCCCCTGATGTCAGCGAGAGGATGGGCATGCAGAGTGCAGTAAGTCTCCACGTTACTCTGGTCAACAGTCTTAGCCTACCCCCAACATCTGTCACCCACAACATCTGTTCCCTCCTTGTAAAGTGCTGAACTATGTCACCTGGGTCAGCGCTATAGCTGATCACAGTGCCCGATCATGATGTCACTGTGACAGGCAGCAGTGCAGATTGACCGGCCAATCAATGCAACGCTGCAACATATGCACCAAATGAGATTTCCGTGCCCCCAGTCGGGCTACTCCCTTGGCAGCGACCCTGCTCGCCCCCCCCCATAGTTCCATCTCTGATCACAATTATCTCTCTTGGAGAGTGTAGCAAATTGGAGTTGGGGGAATCTCACCTCTGCCATGCATGGTCACAATCTGGGCACAGGACCTAAATAGTGGGCAATGTGGCACTTCTTACAGTAGAGAATAAGTATCTATATTCTTTACTTGTGTATTAAGGACCTAATTTGCATTAAAATTCAGTCCACATGGGACCAAGACTTTCTGGCTTACTGAACAAAGTGGAATTGTTTCGTAGAGGGTGGAGAATTGTATTTTATCTGAAATTACCCCCTCTGCACAAAATACAAACAATTATACACATAGACGTACCTTGTGGAAGTTGTTGCCCTCTATCTTCCTGTGGTCTCTCCCTGTTTCTCACCGTGCCTCCTCCCATTTCCTTGCACCTCTGCATCTCCGCATATATCCCTATACTCAGAGCCGGCTCCGGTCAGTGACATGGGATGCCCAAATATGAGCATATCCATATATGGGCATCCATGCCACTGACCGGAGCCCACTCTGTTGCGGATATGGAGAGAGACTGGGAGATTTACATCCTCTTATAATTCATATGGTGCATAGTACCGGCACATATTGTTTTACCGGTACTGTGTACCTTCTTACTTTCACACTGGTACAGTATGTGCTGCAGTGGGACTGAGAGGGATATATTGGTAACACATAGTCATTGTTGGGGGAATTCAATCCATTTTGAAAATAGTAATGCATTGTTTTTTACTTTTTTTTTTGCAGTAATGAAGAATGAAAAAGTTCTGTTAAAATTGAATTGGACGTGAACTGGATTCAGCATTTCATCCTCAACTCTGCACCAGTGTGAATTGACGTTCTTTAATGTTCTGACAAGGTACATGCAACATCTCTTCCTCTACCCCTACATCACCCTCTGCCTCTTGCCTCTCTCTCCACCTCCCTGCTAAGCGTAGTAACCCATCTAATGTAATCCACATTCCTTGTCTCACTTTTCTCTTCCCTTCTCACGTGCCCTCTGGAATGTCTGCTCTACGACTAACATGGTCTATTTGTACATGACCTCTTCTGCTCTCATCATCCACCACCTCTCATTCCCCTCACCCCTGTCCTACTCGATACCTCAGCTTAATTGAACTCTCTCCTCTGACATCTACCCTTATCTCTAACCTCTCCTCACTTTCTGCTTAAACTAACTATCTTGTTAACTTTTACAATGCTAGCACCTCCTCCTCCTCCCTCCTCCTCCCTCCTCCATCATCTATATGCCCCTTCTAGGCTCTGACACACTCATCCCTCTAAGGCCGTGATTATCATGGGCACACGCTTGGTCGTCCACAGTGCGTGCGAGCGATGCAGGGCCTCCCCGTCGCCTCGGACCTCAGTGCAGGGATTGCTGGAGCGACAGGCATGCGCTAACTTTGCCTTCTGTTGCGTGCTTACTATAGACGCAGCCTAACCCATGCATTGGTTTAATTCACAAGCACGCTCTCATCACACTTCATCACATCACACTGCTGCTCTTAACACCTATGGAGGAAATCTCACAGTCTGATTTTCTACACTAAACCTTTGTCCTGTTCTGTAAAACTCTGCTCCTTTTTTTAAGGTCAAACACTACTTTTTCCTCACTCATCAACACTCCAATTTCATTCACACTGTCTTCTATGTATTTGAGTCCCACCACTGACTTTCTCCTCCCACTTAACATCCATCCTTTATTTCTCCTCAAGCCTTTGCTCACTTGAGGCAAGGTGGATGCCATCCACAAGTAGATTCGTTCTCTCCCTTCCCCCTCTCTCTTTTTCTATCTAGATCTCATTGCACTCTTGACTCCTTTTCTCCTGTCACAAAGCTGGAACCTGATCTTCTCTTCTCCCTCTACCACATGCCCTCTCAATCCTATATTCTCACTCTCACCCACATCTTCAATTCCTCCATATCCTTTGGCTCTTTCAACTCTTCCTTTTAAGCATGCAGTGGTCACCCCTATTCTCAAAAATAACCTTGACCTTGTGTGAATTTCTAACTATCGCCCTGTATCCTTCCTACCATTTGCCTCCTAATTGCTAGAACGTCTTGTGATCTCCCGTTTGAACAACATTCTTAAATCACATGCTCCTCTGGGCCCTTCACAATCTGCTTTTCCCAATGTAAAAAATTATGTACATAAAGAAAATTCCCAAGGTCCATCTTACTTACTAATCCTGCTTGATCTCTCTTCTGCTTTTGATACTGTCAATCACTCTTCTCATTCATATTCTAAACTCTTTCTTCGTATCCGCAGCAAACTTATATCCTTGTTTTCATCATACTTCTCCATCACACATTCTCCATCTCTGTTGCTAACGTGTCTTTGTCTCCTGTTGTTTTGTCTGTTGGTATACCTCAGGACTCTGTTCTGGGACCTCTCTCATTACATACTATCACTAGTTGACCTTATCAACTATTTTGGCCCTTGATATCATCTCTATGCAGATGATACACACACCTATCCACCCTACCGTCACTCCTGCAATTTAGTCCCTAGTTTCGGGTTGCCTCCTGGCTATATCCTCCATGGATGACACTCTTCTGCCTTAAACCTAATGTCTAAAACTGAGCTCCTCATATTTCCCCCTAAATCTGGCCTAATATCACCTTTCTCCATCGCAGTAAACAGTACTACCATCATCCTGTCATGAAAGCACATTGCCTAGGAGTAACATTTGACTCTTCCCTTTCCATCTTCATTCACGACACTGGCTAAAGTTTGTCGATTCTTTCTCTGTAATATTTCCAAGATTTGCCCTTTTCTCTGTCAATCTACTGCTAAAACGCCAATGCATGCCCTTATCGTATGGGTTAACATACTGCTAACAGGGCTCCCTGCTTCACAACTTTCTCATTTGCAATCTATCCAAAACTCTGCTGCTTGAATAATTTCCCTTTCTCCCACAACAGTATCTGCTCATCTCCTCCTCCTCCTTAAATCCCTCTCCTTGCTTCCCATCAAGTTTCAGATCACCTACAAAGTTCTCCTCCTTACCTTTTTGTTAAGGTTCTCTATTAGTGGTGTACCGAGTACCCGGCGTTACCCGACACATTTCCAGCTACCCGGACATTACTCGAAACCGGCCACTGAGAAGTGGACTTGGCCGGGTAATACCCGGCGTCGGGTAATGTCAGGGCAGCTGGAAATAATCTTTTATACTTACCTTTCCTAAGACATCTAGGATCAGCAGCAGCAGTCCTCTGATGTTGGCAGCATCAGAGGTGTCTTCACCTGGCGGGGGGAGCTGCAGGAATCACTTCCACAGCACCGAAGCAGGTAAGCTGTGTCTGTGAGCCTGCAGCTCCCCCGCCGGCTGAAGACACCACAGATGCTGCCACCGTCACAGGACTGCTGCTGATCCTAGATGTCACCGCCACCCGGAAGGTAAGTGCCAAACCGTGTACCCGACCGGGTAGAACCTTTCATTTTGGCCGGGTACCCGTTACCCATTTTTTTATAGTTGAGGACCCAGTCCAACACTATTCTCTATTCATCTGCTCCTTCCTACATATCATCTTTGGTCTCGTTATGCCCTTCCTCGTCTCCTAAGCTCTACTAATAACTGTCTCCATTATACTTCTTACACCTCTACTGCGCACTCGCTCTCTTGCCTGAAACCCTTTCCCATCAATTTACCTGTGAAACTCACACACACTCAGTATATGCCAACATACCCTCTTCCACCCACATTTAAGATCAACCTTAAAATTCACAACTTAAATGAAGCATTTCAATAGCTTTTACTCGTTGCTACTGTCACTCATTCAGTCACTAACTATTGTTCCCAAGAAGTGCTTTATACTACAAGTACCCACCATTAAGGACAAGCATTGTCATCTACTGCACTTGTTCCCCCACCTGTTGTCTCTCTGTAAGTCTCCTTACATTTCTCTTAGATTGTAAACTACCCAGGACAGGGATTTACTTTCCTATTGTCTGTTTTTGTTTGTTGAACTTATTGTATAATAATTTCCTGTACTTTTTGGTCTCTCTTGTAAAGCGCTGAGTACACAATGGGTGGTATATAAATAGAGATATATGCAGAGTCTAGAGACAAGGCACACGTGTATAGGTAGCTACAGTTTATCCGGGACCGTATGCATCCTTGAAGTGCCTGTCCCAGTTATTTTCTATTGATTGCAATGTAGGAGTGTCTGTCCTGTCTTATTTTTTTTATTATTATTATTATTATTATTATATATACAAAGATATATACAAAGATTGTTTCCTGTCGTTAGCATGACATTGTGTGACACAGTGTGATGTCATTGATTCAGTAGATTGTGTGCAGACCGGGACTGCAGTACAGTTTCACTGACATGAATAACTTGTGTGGTAGAAGCTCTAGAAGGAGCACAGCTGTGGGAGGGAGGTGGATTTGCTTTGTATCACATGGTTTGGAGCAAGGTTCATTGTATGTATCGTCAATAATAATTATAATAATAATAATGCAATGCTTAACTTTTTTATTTCAAGAGGAAAGACTGCAGAACAGAAGTGAATATTGAAGCCATGTGTTCATTTTCTTGCAAAATAGAAAATTGAAGGACAGTTGAAGAGGAGGAAAATGACTACACAGAGACAGATAAGCAATGTGTATATTTCTCATTTAGTATTTGTCGTTTTATTGACTCCAAAAAATCCGGCTGCTAAGGGTTTCGCATTGGACATATTCACCTCTACTCCACCCCTTCCTGTGATCTGTACCATGCAGATTTTTGTTGATTCAATACATCATGAATAGAGTGTGGCTACAGTATGAAGTACTGACCCAAGGACCACATCTACTACCATTCATAACAAGAACATGTGCAGTAGCGCACTGCTGCAGTTCTATGTTATTGCTATGAAAGGTTGAGGTGGTGCAATCATATGAATCTTGAGTGGGAGGGATCCTGTTTGCATCATTTAATTTGATCTAGGCCAGTAGAGTATATAACTCTCAGTACAGGTTACATATGGCATCAGTATTAGTGATTTAAAGAACAGAAAAACAGGAGTGGAGAACAAAACCAAGTAATGTTGAAGTTACTACTTTTTACTATTTACTTGGTCAGTCTGTACTGTCTACTCCCCACACAGCTGCTAAGGGTTTCCATTTGAGATACATTCACCTTCTACTCTGCACTACTGTGCTACCCTCTATTCAGAGATGAGTTCAAGTCATGTTTACCACTCTAAATCGCTCTGCAGTCATTGATTCAGCACATCATGGGTAGAGCATGGCTATAGATACAGCAAGCTTTATTTGACCCTAATATTGCATTAAAAAATAGAATATCACTCAGTTTCCTACAGATTTACTGATGCTGATAATGCAGAATCTCACCCTCCCATCATAATACACCAGAGGAAGAAATAATCCTTGCTATATATGTACATTGTGTGACATATTGCCTCCATGACCATTGATGGCAAATACATATTCTGTATAGAGCAGCTGTGTTATGATGTAGTTGTTATTGATCATCATTGAGATATAATCACAAGAATCTTATGCAAAGGGAAACTGTCATTAGCATAGTGGGATTTCAGCCCCCAAACTTCTGTAATATTAATGCAATGTCTTACTTTTATTGCAGTGAACACCGAAGAGACGGATCTACTACAACACTGCACAGGACAAGAGTATACACTACAAGCAGCAAAATGATCATGCAGTTGACAATATGTTGTTCTGGTAATGTGCACAATTATTATGTATGGGCTCCACACCACAGTGCTGGACATATTTTGTTAACTTCAACACTACCCCTACCATGGAGATGTCTTCCTGTGATTGGTGTTACTGATTCAGTACATCATATGCACAGTGTGGCTATTATATGATGGATTGATTTAATGAACCCACCAAACACTGATGACATCTGTATCATCTTCTGTAAAGTGCATCTACAGCAGGATATTATCAGCATTTGGGGTGATATAATCAGAGGCATCTATGTGCTTTTGTGCTGGGTAAAGTCCTCCAGCTGAACCGCCCCCCGCCCCCCACCCCCCTACACCTCCTGCCACACAGGCAAACTTACTTACACACACAGCACACTTACTTATGCACACTGACACTTGGCATACCTACACACACACACCCCACAGCCACTGGCATGCATGCAGAGTCCTGGGCATGCAGGATGGGCATGCAGAGTACAGAATATCTCCACCTTGCTCTGGCCCGTACTCTTGGCCTACCCCCAGCATCTGTCACCCACAACCTCTGTTCCCTCCCTGTAAATTGCTGCACTAACACACCTTGGTCAGCGCTGCAACCGATCACAGCACCGGATCATGTCACTGTGATAGGAAGCAGTGCTAATTGACCGGTCAATCAATGCCACGTGGCAACATACGCACCAAAAGAGATTTCCATGCCCCCTGACAGGCTACTCCCTGGGCAGTGACCCTGCTCATCTTCCACCTCTGATCACAATATTCTCTCTTGGAGAGTGTAGCAAATTGGAGTTGGGGGAATTTCACCTCTGCAGTGCATGTAGAGTCCTGTATGCAGAGTACAGAAAGTCTCCACCTTAGTCTGGCCCGTACTCTTGGCCTACCCACAGCATCTGTCACCCACAAATAATACATACACTAATACTCCCCACAATACACACTTTAATACCTCCTCAATAATAATCTCCCCAATAATATTATAGTCTTAAACACAATATACACAATACCCCCTAACACAAGATACCCAATCTAACACTCTCCTCTGCACCTCAACATAATATACACACTATAATACCCTACACACAATATAATACTCCCACACACACACACAATATACACACTATCCTCCTACCGCCATAAAACACAACCAATAATACACACACACTTTGTGGATGTTGGGACCAGCTCCTTGCATGCACCAGTGAAAGAGAGAGGCCTGCCATCCGTGCCTCCCTCCGTTTCCCATCTTCTCCCTGTCTCCCTCCCTTTCTTTGCATCTCCCTGCATCTTTGCGTATACCCAGTCAGTGACGGCTCCGGTCACGTGATGCCTTAATATGGGCTTATCCATATATCTGTTGCAGAGATGGAGAGAGACCTGGAGATTTTACATTTCCTTATAATTCATATTGGTACTTAGTACGGGCACTTATTGTTTTATCAGTACTGGGTACCTGACCGTACTGGCCTACGAGTGAGAAGGCAATATTGGCATCACACAGTTACTGTTGAATATGTCATTCAATCCATTTTGAAAATAGTAATGCAATGTGGTTTTGTTTTGTTTGCTTTTTGCAGTAATGAAGAATGAAAAAGTTATATTAAAATTAAATTGGAGGGGAACTGGATTCAGCATTTCTTCATGAACTCTGCACTTGTGAGCATTGACCTTCTTGAGTGCCCTGACAGGTACACGCAACTTTAAGACTATAATCTTCATCAACTGCTGTGCAAGCTTTCGTGCTATACCTCCCCCTCCGGTTTTGATTTATACATTTGCTCTCTCAATTCATGTCCTCTAATATCTGGAGGCTCTCTCCTAGCATTTCTCTCTACCACAGCACGTCATCCCAATGTAACCTCTCTTGTTCTTTCTGTTTACTGTTTCCTCACTCCTCTGTAAAACTTTTCTAATTTCTCTAACTTCCACACTCCTGCTTTTATCCACATGTTCTATACACTTTCCTTCCCCTACCTTTGCATGTGTCTACACAAAGCACCATTTGTACAGACCTCTATTGCAGCTATTTCTGCACTGCTCAATGAAATGCACTCCTGCACATCCTATTCTCTTCCACCTTCCCTCATTCTCTACGCCCCCCTCTCAAAGCCCCCTCTCTCTATGTCTCCTCTCTCTACGCCTATCTGTCTCATTCTCTTGACGCCCTTCTCTCTCTACATATCCCTATCTCTGTCTCTCTCTACACCTATCTCTGTGTCTCCTTCTATGCTCGCTGATGTTGGGGGATATCTCTTATAATCTTGGACCGGCTCATATACACATCAGGCCTCCCTACTAAGAGTGTTAACCTATCTAATGTAATCCACATTCCTTTCCTTACTTTTCTCTTCCCTTCTCCTGTGCCCTCTGGAATGTCCACTCTTACTAACAAGGCTCTAGTTGTACATAACCTCTTCTGCTCTCATCAGTCACAATCAGTCATTCCCCTCACCGCATCTTACCTGTCCCACTGATTTGCCTCTGCTTAATTAAACTCTCCTCTGACATCTACTCTAACCTCTCTTCTCTCTTCTCTCTCTTTCTTTCTGCTTAAACTAACAATCTTATTAACTCTTACAATGCTATCCTCCTATCTATATGCCCCCTCTAGGCTCTGACACACTCATCCCTCTAACCCACACCTTTGGCTAAATTCCCAAACACACTCATCACACTTCCACTCGCTGTTCTTAATACCTACGGAGGAAATCTCACACTTTGTTTGATTTTTCTACAGTAAAAATGTCTCCTGTCCTGTATAAAGCTGCTCTCTAGGGCTAAATACACTACTTTTTTCCACACTCATCAACACTCAAATTTAATTTACGCTGTTTTTTTCTCTGTATTTGACTCCCTCCACTGACCTTCTCCTCCCACTTGCCATCCTTCCTTCACTTCTCCTCAAGCATTTGACTACTTCAGAGGCAAGGTGGATGCCACCCAAAAGGAGATTCCTTCTGTCCCTTCCCCCTTCTCTCCTTCTACCCAAATCTCCTTCTGCACTTGACTCCTTTTCTTCTCTTACAGAGCTGGAAGCTAATCATCTTCTATTCTCCCTCTACCACATGCCCTCTAGATCGTATCCCCTCACACCTTACTGCATCTCTTAGTCCCCACTCTCACCCACATCTTCAATTTCTCCCTATTCTCTGGATTTTTGCCCTCTTACTTTAAGCCTGTAGCGGTCACCCTTTTGTCAGAAACAAACTACACCCTATGTGCCTTACTAACTACCGCTCTGTATCCCTCATGCTGTTTGCCTTCTAATTGCTAGTGTCAACATTCTTAAATCACATGCCCTCCTGGATCCTTTACAACCTGCCTTTCGTACAGCAAGTTCTACAGACTGTGCTTAAAGCTAATTCCCAAGGTTTTTCCCTACTAATCCTACTTGATCTATCGGCTGCGTTTGATGCTCTCAATCACTCTCCTCCTTCATATTCTAAACTCTCTCTTGGTATCAGTAACAAAGTTCTATCCTGGTTTTCATCATAACTTTCCTGTCACACATTCTCCATCTCTGTTGCTAACATGTCTTCGTCTTCTATTGATCTGTCTGTGGGTATACATCAGGGCTCTGTTCTGAGATCTCTCTTTCTCTCTACATACTATCATTTGGTGACTTCATCAATGCTTTTGGCCTTAGATATAATCTCTATGCGGATGATACACACACAAATCTATCCACCCCTGTTCTCACTCCTGCAATCCAGTCCCTACTCTTGGGTTGTCTCCTGGCTATATGCTCATGGATGGCACTCCACTGCCTTAAACTTAATGTCTAACACTGGGCTCATATTATCCCCTTTCTCCATCACAGTAAACAGTACTACCATCTATCTTGTCATCAAACATGTTGCATAGGAGTAACATTTGGCTCTTCAATTCCATCTCCATTCACATGCACGGCTATGGGTAAAATGTGTTGCCTCTTTCTCTGTAATATTGCCAAGATCTTCCCTTTCCCCTCTCAACCTACTGCTAAAACTCCAATGTATACTGTTATCCTATAGGTTATTTTAACATACTACTAACAGGCCTCCATGCTTCACAACTTTCTCCTATGCAAAACTCTGCTGCTTGAATTATCTCACTTTCTCCCACAACAGTCTCTGCTCATCTCCTTAAATCCCTGTCCTGGCATCCCATCAAGTTTTTGTATCACCTACAAAGTTCTCCTCCTTACCTTTTTGTGAAGGCTCTCCATTAATCTGCTCCTTCTTGCATATCATCTTTGATCTCTCGTTATGCCCTTGCTTGTCTCTTGCACTATAACCATAACTGTCTCCTGTAAACTTCTTTCACCTCTACTGTTCTCTCACTTGCCTGAAACCATTTTCCATCACTGCACCGTACATGTGAAACTTCCTCACACTCAGTATATGCCAACATAACCTCTTCCACCCACATGTAAGACCAATCTTAAAATTCACGACTTAAATCAAGCATTTAAAAAACTTTGACTCGTGGCTACTGTCCCACACCCACAGTCACTGCTAACAACTATTGTTCCCAAGATGTGCTTTCTACTAATTGTACCCACCATTAAGGACAAGCATTGTCATCTACTGCACTTCTTCCCCCAACTGCTGCCTCTCTTTAAGTCTTCTAACATTTCTATTAGATTGTAAAGTTCCCAGGGCAAGGATTTACTTTCCTATAATCTGTTTTTATTTGTCGCACTTATTTTTTAATTATTTTTCCCCTCTCCCCTAATGATATACATATAGGTTTTCCTGTCATTTGCATGACAGAGTTATTATGGTTAACTATTGCATCATGTAGACTGCCTTTTCAGTGTGATGTAATTGATTCAGTACTTTGTGTGCAGACTGTGACTGCAGTACAGTGTCACGAACATTAATGACTTGTGTGGTAGAAGCTCTAGAAGGAACACAGCTATGGGAGGGAGGTGGATTTACTTTGGATCACATGGTTTGGCGCAAGGTTCATTGTATGTATGATCATAACCATGCAATGCTTAACTTTTATTTCAGGAGGGAAGAACAGTGAATATTGAGGCCATGTGTTTCTTTTCTGTCAGAAGAGAAATTTTGAAAGACAGTTGAAGAGGAGGAAAATGACTACACAGAGACAGATAAGCAATGTGTATATTTCTCATTTAGTATTTGTCGTTTTGTTGACTCCACACAATCCAGCTGCTAAGGGTTTCGCATTGGACATATTCCCCTCTACTCTACCCTTCCTGTGATCTGTACCATGCAGGTTTTTGTTGATTCAATACATCATGAGTAGAGTGTGGCTGCTGTATGAAGTATTGACCCAAGGACCACATCTACTACCATTCATAACAAGAACATGTGCAGTAGCGCACTGCTGTAGTTCTATGTGTTTTATTAAAGGTTGAAGTGGTGCAATCATATGAATCTGGAGTGGGATGAATCCTGTTTGCATCATATGGTTTCATCTAGGCCAGTAGAGTATATCTCTCAGTACAGGTTACACATGGCATCAGTAGTAGTGATTTAAAGAACAGAAAAAACAAGAGAAACTTCAATGTTGATAACAAAGCCAAGTAATGTTGAAGATACTCCTTTAACTATTTATTTGATCAGTCTGTACTGTCTACTCCCCACACAGCTACTAAGTCTTCCAGTTGAGATACATTTACCTCCTACTCTGCACTGCTGTTCTGTCCTCTATTCAGAGATGAGTTCCAGTCATGTTTACCACTCTGAATCACTCTGCAGTCATTGATTCAGCACATCATGGGTAGAGCATGGCTACAGATACAGTAAGCTTTATTTTACCGGCTGATCATCCATAATATTGCATTAAAACATAGAATATTACTCAGTTTCCAAAAGATTCAGTGATGCTAATAATGCAGAATCTTACAACACATCCCATCATAATGCACCAGAGGAAGAAATAATCCTTGCTACACTACCGACACGTTTTATTGAAGCACGGCTAGCACCGCAAGCCGGGGGATGCCCCGGCGTGCTAGCCGCACTCCCTCAGCGTGCCGCGCATCACCGATGCACGGTCACGCGTCATCGGGTGCCTGCGCCCCCTGCACGCGCGTCCAGGGCTCCCCGAGGGAGCACTGGTGTCCCGCGATGTGGGGGACAGCGGCAGGGGGTTCCGGGGGACCCGACGGACCCGGCAGCGGAAGGGAGAAAGCCCCGATCGGAGGGCGCTCCTCCGCTGCTTCGGCGTGCGCCCGGCACCCTCCGGCACGCGCCAGGTTACTGCTGCGGCCAAGAACGGGCAAATGCTCGAATAAACTCGGCCGCAGCAGTATATCTGTACATTGTGTGACGTTTGGCCTCCATGACCATTGATAGCAAATACATATTTTGTATTGAGCGGCTGTGTTATGATGTAGTTGTTATTGATCATCATTGAGATATAATCACAAGAATCTTATGCAAAGGGAAAATGTCTGCAGCATAGTGGGATTTCAGCTCCCAAACTTCTGTAATATTAATGCAATGTCTTACTTTTATTGCAGTGAACACTGAAGAGACGGATCTACGACAACACTGCACAGGACAAGAGCAAACACTACAAGCAGCAAAATGATCTTGCAGTTGCAAGTATGTTCTGTAATGTGCACAATTATTATTTATGGGCTACACACCACAGTGCTGGACATATTCTGTTAACTTCTACCCCTACCATGGAGATGTCTTCCTGTGATTGATTCAGTACATCATATGCACAGTGTGGCTATGATATGATGGATGGATTTAATGAACCCACCACCCACTGACATCTGCATCATCTTCTGTAAAGTGCAGCAGGATATTATCAGCATTTGGGGTGGTATAATCTGGGGCATCTATGTGCTTTTGTGCCTGGATAAGTTCCTCCAGCTGAACCACCCCCCTATACCTGCCACACAGGCATACTTACAGAGCACACTTACTTATGCACACTGACACTTGGAATACACACACACACACACACACACAGACACTGTCATGCATGCAGTGTCCTGTATGCAGAGTACAGAAAGTCTCCACCTTACTCTGGCCCGTACTCATGGCCTATCCCCAGCATCTGTCATCCACAACCTCTGTTCCCTCCCTGTAAAGTGCTGCACTAACACACCTGGGTCAGCGCTGCAGCTGATCACAGTGCCGGATCATGATGTCAATGGGATAGGCAGCAGAGCTGATTGACAAGTCAATCAATGCAGCTCCGCAATATATGCACCAAAAGAGATTTCTGTACCCCCTGTCAGGCTACTCCCTGGGCAGCGACCCTTCTCACCCCTCTCATTCCACCTCTGATCACAATAATCTCTCTTGGAGTGTGTAGCAAATTGGAGTTGGGGGAATCTCACCTCTGTAGTGCATGGTCACAATCTGGGCACTGTACCCAAATATTGGGCAATGTGGCACGTCTTACAGTAGAGAATAGAATAAGTAACTATATTCTTTACTTGTGTATTAAGGAACTTATTTGCAATAAAAATTCAGTCCACCTGGGACCAAGACTTTCTGGTTTTCTGAACAAAGTGGAATTGTTTTCCTATAATTTTATATTCTCTGAAATGTAACATCACAATAAAGTACTCCTATTTTTTTCCTTTGTGCTTTTTTATGGACTATTCCTTTATGTATTTCACTTAATGGGACTAATTACCTTACGATTAGATTTCACTTGTATTTTCTTGGGTTACTCTTTGGAATTTCTCTCTGTGTTCATTTATACTATCTTATTTAGAGCAGTCTTTGCCATTGGACCCCATTTCTTGCCAGAGAGATCTGTAACACAGAGTATTGAAGAGAGTACAGAACAGTGGTGAAGTAGATTTTTATGCTTCTAGGCAGCCTCCCTTCTCACCATGTATTCTGCCCCCGACGGTCTCTTGCACTGCTCCCTCCTACACCCACTCTCCTCACTCTCCCCTCCCCGCTATCACTCAATGACCCCCTCTCATTCAATCCTGCTCCCTTACTCCCCCCTCACTCATTCTTCCTTCTGCACACACAATCCTCCCGAATATCACTCCCAAACAACACACACACTAATTCTCCCCACAATACACACTATAATACCTCCTTGTGACGATAGCTTCCACAGGCTTATTAATATTACACAAAAATAATTGGGTTTGAACTGAACGAGGCTTAAGATATAATAAATTGTATTTATTCCTTAGAATATAGGTGAACACAACAGATAATACAGTAACGAACAAGAAGTACACTTACTTAAGGGTTGGGGAATGAGAAGTATGATGTAGCATTTCTTTCAGCAGTGAGGAAATCATTCAGGTGATATCAGGTAACCATATCAGCAAACGAAGACAAAGGATATATGGGTGGACAGCAGTTTATAAACCATTCTCCTTCTATTCTTAACCTTAAGCACAGGGGATTGGTTTACAATTACCTCCAGCCACTCACTAACGTGGGAAAGCATTCTGACCCATGCCCCCCTGCTAGTTGGCACATGCGCAGTAGAACTCTGGGGGTCTCATTTCTGAAGCCCCACATTTACGTCAGGAATGCCAGACAGTCTACCATTTGGAGTTCTGGCAGGAAAACCTTTGTTGAAAGGTGTTAACTGGAACACTTAAGACCTGCCCTGGTTTGGGCTTCGGATAAACAGTGAGGGTGATAAAACTCTTTGAACAGCACTTAAATCCTAGACATAGCGGCGTCCCCAGGGCCATCTGCTACCTTATGGCCCAAAAGAATCTCTTCTGGGTCTTTGTCCATACCTTAAGATACACTATTAAGCATAAAACATAAACGTATTAAAATATCCGGTTCCGTTAGGTTTAGCAGGTCCAAACTTCCCAGTTCGCATTGCCAGAACTGGGACACCATATGGTCCAAAAAGCGACTTGCTACGACCTAAGAAACCGAAGTTACACCAATGCACATTAAATCATTTTAATACAAAAATCTCCATTGAAAAAGAAATCTCAGCTTTTCACTAAATCCCCATTGAAAACAACGGGCAGCTCCGCCATAGACTTTCAATGGTAAATCGCCGCCATTGAAGTCAATGGGGGTTTTCTGCCATTGAAGTTTATGGGAAAAGTCCCGAACTTCAAGGGGGTCCATACTCCGTCGGGTTGGTCCAAGCGGGTCAAGGATGGTTCTGCAGCGATGCCGGAGCAGTGGCTACAGATACCCCAAACCCTGATCCGCTGAACCCTCCGGAACCGGAGATATGGATTCCTAAAATTCAGCATTTCTCACTTAGTCATTTTTCTGAGCCGTTTCTGCCGCCGCCGGCAAAGCCTATGGCGCGACCCGCTCTATCTGGTTCGACCCTTATCGGGGGTCCAGGATTCGGGGACCCGGTGGTGGTCGAGTGGGGGGACGCTTAGGAACTAGGGGCAAAAAGAATTTTATCCCTAGGTGCCCTAAAACAGTTTATTTCCCCGCTAATTGACGTTGAACTTGACCCAGTGATTTTAGCTCTTTTGAAGGACATTGTATCCGCTTTGCGGTTTGCGGTCTGGACGGCAGCCAACTAGGTTACCTCGAGGCATCTCCATTGAAGTCAATGAGCCCATTGACTTTCAATGGGAAACCGCCGCTCTCCCTCTCGGACGCCACCTGCTGGTCACTACAGGAAACAGGACGAAAACAGCACAAATTCCTATTGAAATGCATTGAGCCCTAATGGCGGCCAATGGGGACCTGCAAAATGGTGCCCGAAAAGGCGGGAAACTTACACAAAGCTATAATCATTAAAGAATTATTAACCCTTGTGCTCCCGGATGGATTCTAGTGTGTGTGTGATGCAAACACTGAGTAACCAGACATTACAATGGAACAGGGGAAAATACATTTACATGTCATAACAAGGGTTACATCACATTTCTGGACCTCAGCCCAGTTAACCCCTTGTCTCCCTGGTGCGGTCAGGGGTGGCCAAATGGGGTGCAACCCCTTTAATACCGGGCCACCCCCTCTCTCCCTCTACACCTCCCCTTCTTAATGCGTGTCCTGTGGCCCACTGGCCCTGACGGGGAGTGGGGCACTGCTGGCACCATTAATGAATTCAGTCTTAGAGGGATAGTCCTGGCGTGAAAGTCCATCAGCATTGCTGTTTTCACTACCCTTTTTGTGCTGAATGGTGAATTCAAATTCTTGCAAAGCCAAGCTCCATCTCAGCAGTTTGGCATTTTCCCCTGATACCCTCTGTAGCCAGCTCAGGGGATTGTGGTCGGTAATGACCGTGAAAGCCCTCCCATAGACATAGGGCTGGAGCTTTTTGAGTGCCCACACAATGGCCAAGCACTCCTTTTCAATGGTGGCATATGCCACCTCCCTGGGGAGCAGTTTGCGACTGAGATACACCACAGGGTGCTCTTTGCCGTCGTCCCCCACCTGGCTCAACACAGCCCCCACACCAAAGTCTGAGGCATCAGTCTGAATAAGAAAATGCTTGGTATAATCTGGGGCAGCCAGGATGGGGGCCTCAGCAAGCGCAGCTTTCAGTGCCTGGAAAGCAGTTTCACAGCAGGAGACCAGGTAATACACTGGCGACACACTTTATTCGAGCTCGGCTAGTCCCACGAATTCGGGTATACCCGGGTGTATTGAGGTTTGTGACTGTTTTCTGCCCGAGTGCATTGAGGTATTTTCCAAGCATGGATTGAAGCATTTTATTCCCGCTGGCTGCAATACTGCACAGTATATATATATATACTGCATTACAATTCATGAATTTATGCCATCTGGTAGACACGCGAAGCATTTCAGCCTATTAATTCCTAATCATTATCATTTAACAGATCAGCCGCCCGTCAGCCAGGCATGAACCCAGGCTGGGAAGGCAAACGCAACGGGGCTTGTCAGAGGTGAGGAGCGGCGCATTCCAGGTATCTGCCAGGTACATACTGGGTATTTGCTCGAATAAAGTGTGTCGGTGCAGTAAGCACAGGCAGTTGCTTCTTAGTCAGATCAGTCAGGGGTTTGGCCACGGCGCTGTACTGTGGGACAAATTTCCTGTAGTACCCTGCGGTGCCCAAAAAGGCCATGACCTGTTTCTTGGTTTTTGGAACAGGCCACTGAACTATGGCTTCTACCTTGGCTGGCTCTGGCTTGAAATGCCCTCCACCCACCCTGTGCCCTAAGTACAGGACTTCTGCCATACCTACCATACACTTAGTGGGTTTTAAGGTAAGCCCAGCCTCCCTGATTCTATCCAGCACCGCAGCTACATGTCCTATGTGGGATTCCCAGGAATTACTAAAGACAGCAATGTCATCTAAGTAAGCCCTGGCATAGCTCTGCATCCCTTCCAGTAACCTATTGACCAGGCGTTGGAAGGTAGCCGGGGCATTCTTCATCCCAAATGGCATCACCAAAAACTCATAGAGGCCACTTGGAGTGAAGAATGCTGACTTCTCCCTAGCCTCCAGGGTCAGGGGAATCTGCCAGTAGCCTTTGCTCAGATCCATGGTGGTCAGATACTTTGCCCCCGCGAGTTCATCTAGTAACTCATCCATGCGGGGCATGGGGTAAGCATCTGACACCGTCCCAGCGTTGAGCAACCGGTAGTCCACACAAAACCGGGTGGTTTTGTCCTTCTTAGGCACTAGGACTACTGGACTTGCCCAAGGGCTCTGGGACGGAGTAATTACCCCTAGGGTCAGCATCTCCTCAATCTCTCTCCATACTTGTCTTGACCTCTGCTGACACTCTATAAGCGTGCTTATGCAGAGGCTGCAGGTCCCCTGTGTGTACTGGGTGTTTGGTGAGATGTGTGGTCCCTGGCATGTCAGTGAAGAGGGCGCTATACTGAGCTAGCATGTCCCTGGCTTCTCCCTTCTGCCTAGCACTCAACTGTGCCCCGATCTCTACCTGCTCAAC
Organism: Ascaphus truei; assembly: GCF_040206685.1. NCBI lineage: Eukaryota > Metazoa > Chordata > Amphibia > Anura > Ascaphidae > Ascaphus > Ascaphus truei. The sequence continues at coordinate 31,183 of NW_027455697.1, forward strand.
AGTGTTTCCTTGCTTTGCCTCCCCTAGGAGATCAGGCAGAGCATTGCTCGCCGGATCCTCCAGCAGTGGGCTACAAATGGCCATTACTGCTCCCATACTCGGTGCTCTGTATTCCTTTAACATATTAATGTGATATGTCTTGTGCCTCTCAGGCGCTACCTGTACAACATAGTTGCACTCATTCACCTTTCGGATAACCGGGTACGGTCCCGACCAGGCAGCCATCAGCTTGTTCTCCCGAGTGGGTTTGAGAACAAGCACCTGCTGTCCTGGGATGAATTCTCTGCTACGGCCTGCTGGTCATACCATTGCTTCTGCTTGGTCTGAGCAGCCCTGAGGTGGTCCTGGGCCACCCCCATAAGCATCTCTAACCGGTCTCTGAGATCTACTACATACTGGATCACTGAAGCATCAGTAGCAGTAGTCTCCCCCTCCCATCCCTCACGGAAGAGGTCCAGAGGTCCACGTACCCTGCGGCCATATAGTAGCTCGAAGGGGGAGAAGCCTGTAGATTCTTGCGGTACCTCTCGGTATGCAAACAGCAAGTGCTGCAGGTGAATCTCCCAGTCTTTCCCCTCCGCCTCTATAAAGGTCCGAAGCATCTGCTTCAGGGTACCATTAAACCTCTCACATAATCCGTTTGTTTGGGGATGGTAAGGGGTAGTGCGCTGGTGCTGTACACCGCAGGCATCCCAGAGACAATGTAACAGTTCACTCATGAACTGCGACCCCTGATCAGTTAGGATCTCACTAGGGAAACCTACCCTAGCAAAAATGTTCAGCAAAGCTGCTGCCACTGTCTTGGCACTTATGGTGCCCAGCGCTACCGCCTCAGGGTACCGGGTGGCAAAATCCACCACCGTGAGGATGTAGCACTTCCCTGACCTGCTAGGAATCATGAGGGGTCCTATCAGGTCCATCGCTACCTTCTGGAAGGGTTCCCCTATTATCGGTAGGGGTCTCAGGGGTGCCTTCACACGGTCGCCCGCCTTACCTACTCGCT